>NC_056729.1:1736206265-1736506265 GCF_019279795.1 Protopterus annectens | reverse complement strand
CTCATGACTGGTCGGCATTTTAACTTGGAGTCAGCTACATTCACACTGTGGGTTCTATGTGTGAGCCAGTTTGCAACCCACCTAGTGATATACGGGTTGATGCCTAGCTTAGTGAGTTTTTCTGTGATTCCTGAGTGGGGAATGGTATCAAAGGCCTTGGCCAAATCAAGGTAGGCTATATGAACCACCTTGCCTTCATCCACAGCTGTAGTGACTGACTCAAAGAAGTTGACCAAGTTGAGCAGGCATGATCTAGCCTTCACAAAACCAAACTGTGTAGGATCCAGAGTTTGGAGATTCCCTATATCCTTGTTTATTAGGTCCATGATGTGTTCCATAGATTTGCATATCAGACTCATCAAGCTAATGGAGCGATAGTTCCTAGGGTCTGCAGCCTCTCCTCCTTTGTGGAGAGGGATGACTGTAGCAGTGTGCCATTTGGTAGGGTATTAGATTGTTTAATTGTTTTATTTGCTTAATTGTTTTTTCTAATTGACATCTTTTTATAAGAGCTGTTCTTTTTTACTATTGTTATCTCCTGGAAGGTTTTATGCCGAGGCGCTAGAGAGGTTTTGTGCTTTTATTAAAGGATATACTACTGGCCTTTGTCATTTGGACATTCTTCTGTTCTGTATTTGGTGATTTTGGATTGTATTTACCACCTTGCCTTCATCCGCAGCTCTGGTGACTGACTCAAAGAAGTCAACCAGGTTGAGCAGATGTGATCTACCCTTCACAAAACCAAACTGTGTGGGATCCAAAGTTTGGAGATTCCCTATATCCTTGTTTATTAGGTCCATGATGATGCATTCCATAGCTTTGCATATTAGACTAATCAGGCTAATGGGGAAATAGTTCCCAGAGTCTTTAGTCACTCCTCCTTTGTGGAGATGAATGACTGTAGCAGTGTGCCATTCTGTAGGGACAAAGCCTGAGGTGAGGCTGTGACTGAACAGGGCACAAAGATAAGTTGCCAGTTCACTTTGTAGTTCATGTAGAACACAGCCAGGGATATTGTCAGGTCCCATAGAAGCTGTATTCTTGGCCTTGGACAGTCCTGTTTTAACCTGTGCCACAGTAATACTGGGAGCCTGGCAATCTACTGGTATTTTGGTCCTTTGGTGGGGAGAGAGGGGCAAAGTTGGCACTGAATCTGTCAGCCAGTATATTGGCAATATCTGATAGCTTGGTATAGGAGGTACCATTGTGCAGTAGCTAAGAGCAAATCTGGGAATTGCCATGGAGATTCTTTACATAACTATAGAAGGCCTCATGATTGTCTTTACTATCTGCTGCAATTCTGTTTTCCTAGCTAGCTTTAGAGCATTTGATGAGGGATCTCAACTTTTTGTTGAGGCTGATAAGGGAGTTTTTCCAGTCTTGGGACTTCACCTTATTCTGCCTCAGTTTCTTCCTTCTGTTGTAGAGTTTGTTTATGGCAGGGGACCATCATATTGGCTTCATTTTTTTTTTAAAGAGAGCATCTTGGCTCTATTGGGTATGGTGAGATCCATGCATTTGTGTACATGTTCGCACAGTGCATTGGTGTATGATTCGCGGTCATGCAACTATTTTCCATTTGCATAGGTGCCATGAAGTTAGCCACCTCTGTTTTCAGGATCCCAAAGTTAGCTTTTGAGAAGTTTTTCATGGTGGTTACCTTTGTGTGTGTGTGTGTGGGGGGGGGGGGGTGGATTTCCAAGGTGTTTAGTTTGTGGTCGGATCTAACCAGGGAGGAGTTGACTATTGATATAGAGCAATGGTCACCCATGTTAGTAATGACCAGGTCAAGAATGTTGCTACCTCTACTGGGGGTAAGAACGAGCTGGTCCAGGGCATTGGAAATGATGAATTCCAGGAAATGTTGGGCAAGTGTATTGGTACATGAGTAGTTTTCCCAGTTAATGGAGGAGTACTTGAAGTTGCCCAGTATGAGTGTGTTAGGTTGGACCCTAACATTCTCCAGGGTGCTTAGGAATGTGGAGTGTGAGTCTTGGAACATGGTTGTGGACCTGTAGCAGGCTACAACCTGAATTGCTGTCTTACCCAATGTTAGCTGCACCTGAAGTATCCCTGATGTGTTATGTTGGGCTACCAGTCTGGAGGTGTGGGCATTCTTTATGAATATGGAAACAACATCACCTTTGGTCCAAGTTCTGCAGCCGAAAGGTGTGAATGAGTTATAGCCTGGTAGTCCAGGGGTGCTTTCTGCTGCCGTGAACCAAGGCTCTGTTACAGCACAAATGTTGATGTTCTCCATTTTAAGGATTGCTTGAAGTGAGTCCATTTTGAGATCTGCAGATGGAGTGACCTACTGCCTGCTGTGATATTGGAATATTGCTGTGTTTTATGTTATTTTTCACAAAACTATATAATGAGTAATGCATGATTGCACCGGTCATGAGTACTAAAGGCCGCTAGTACATGGTCAAACAAACCTTATTGTTCAAATGATGCTTTTTTTACTTGCATTCAGTGGAACATGGCTAAAGGTCAAGCTGAGTGGTAAGGACATAACAGATGTGAAGTGCAGGAAATAAAACCCATGACTGTAGACTCCTCCAATTCTGATCTATACCAGAAATACAATTCACCTGGTTACTAAGGAAAGTTAAAGTTTCACCAAACACCGAGGTGATAACCCTTCATCTCCTAACTTGCTGCTTTTGGAGTATAACTGATTAATTTGAAGATCTGTTCAAATGAGCCACATGTTGTGGATCAGGCCCATGTGTGCAGCCTCATTTCTTTGAATTTAACTTAGTTCCAAAAGTTAAAGCATAATGACGTCAGTAGCAACTCTCTAGGATATGCGATAGTCCTTATACAGCTACCTAATTTATGCCTTGAGGGCCCATGACCTCATGGTATCCAGGATATTTGATAGTTCGTATACAGCTAATGTATGCCTTGAGGGCCCATGACCTCATGGTATCCAGGATATCTGATAGTTCTTATACAGCTACCTAATGTATGCCTTGAGGGCCCATGACCTCATGGTATCCAGGATATCTGATAGTTCTTATACAGCTAACTAATGTATGCCTTGAGCACCCATGACCTCATGGTATCCAGGATATCCAATAGTTCTTTTACAGCTACCTAATGTATGCCTTGAGGGCCCATGACCTCATGGCATCCATCATATCCTATTGTTCTTATACTGCTACCTAATGTATGCCTTGAGGGCCCATGACCTCATGGTATCCAGGATATCCAATAGTTCTTTTACAGCTACCTAATGTATGCCTTGAGGGCCTATGACCTCATTGACATCTGATTCCAGTAAAACTGGATGTAGAGGTTAGTGCTGTCCACATACATGAGCTGCAAATTATGAACACTGTGAACCCAGTAGAAGTGACAAAGCAGCAATTTAATAAACTTTCTGGATGAATGTGACACCTGAAGTATCCTATCAGTCAGTTAATGCTGCTGAATGGCTTTTAACTTTCAGCCAAGTGTCTGGTGCCCAGTTATTTGTGGTCATGACACATGTGCCCATTTGGTTTTCCTGCATGCTGGGATGAAGAATAGTTTGTCCTAAATGATGTCTCCGTAGTGTGCCATGGAATTATTTCCTGTGCCTTTTGTGACTGCTCACCCCCCCCCCCCCACACTGCAAATTCAGACCTGTATTGGGTATATTGTAGGTACTGAAGAAAGCTACAAAATTACCTGGTAGCCAGTGGCAGTGATTTTCACCCTTTAAAAAAATCACCCTCATGAGCAGTCCAAAAGTCATATATGATTTTAAATGATTACATAATGTTGCTTTAATTTTGCTTTTAGTTTTGCATATAAATAATTCTAGGCAGAAAATTCTCAAAACACATCAACAGTATTATATGTAGTAAATGCAATATTCATCTACTATACTGTATTTCTTTTCTAATGTAAAATGCTAAACTGCATGAAAACACTCTTTTTGTAATATTCAGGACAGTCAAGATTTGGGATTTTCTGATGTCTCCATTTTTCTAGGAAAATTGGTCTGCAAGTAACTGATGTAGTTGCTATGACTATATTGGTTCTGTGCTCACGAAAGTCTAGGTAGGTATAGATGTCATCAAAAACTGTCAGCACACTGCAAAGAAGTGAAATAACCTGCATGGAGAAAAACGGAGAGCTGCAATAGCATTTCATTTAAAATGCTTCTGGTACCTCGGCCTAAAAACCTTCAAGGAATGTTTTAACAATCATAGCTGCAGCCTTTTATACAAAGACGTGAAACCATTTAACAATGGTTTCACAAAATGGTATATAGGGCAAACCAAGAGCAAAGTACAACTAAAAATCCTTAAACATCTAGGTGACATTTGAAATGTCAGCTTGCAAAGCCCAGTGGCTTATTTCTGTTCCACACACAATGCTAACACTGATAGTGTCCCACACACAGTGCTAACACTGATAGTGTCCCACACACAGTGCTAACACTGATAGTGTCCCACACACAGTGCTAACACTGATAGTGTCCCACACACAATGTTAACATTGATAGTTTTTTCTTCAGTGCTTTACCTAAGCCTTTGTGTGAGGAAATCAGTGGGAATATGATTTCACACAGAAATTATTACATTTGGAAACTAGATTTGTTGTTAATTTTGGGACTCTGCATCCTTGGGGACTGAACTTAGATGTCAATTTTGGGACTTGATCCTTTATACTTTTATCAGATGCAATGGGACACGTATTTTTTTTTAGCACTGTTTTTTTTAAGTACTGCTGGGGATTTGTTGTGGAATATGTTGGGGTTTTTCATTGAGGTTTATTAACATTAATTGTTTGATTAATTTGTTAAATGGTTTCACTTCTTTGTATAAAAGGCTGCAGCTATGATTATTAAACATTCTTTTGAAGGCTTTTTGGCTGAGGTACCAGAAGCATTTTACATTAAATGTTATTGCAGCTCTCTGCTTTTCTCCATTTGTGTTATTTAGGTATAGATGTCCCCAGATTTTTGCAGCAGGTCTGCTGTAATGAATTGAATGGCTATGTCCTTCAACAAACAAATCTTTATAGACTACCTCCACAAATATAACTGGAACATCCTAAAATATTTATCATTAGATGAAACCAATAGCCATTTCAATTACATATTCATTACTGTACTCTACGATCTAGCCCCTAAAAAGGAGTAAAAGTAAACTCTGACTCCTGGCTCACAAAAGATACTAAACAACTCCTGCGGAACAGAAACAAGACCAGAAAAACATGGCTCAGAAATAAAATGGAACAAAACTGATTACATTTTAGGGAGGTTAAAAAAATTACACTAAGAAAAAAAGTCAAACCTGACAAAAATAACTTTTAAAAGCTCCAGATAAACCAGCAAAATCTCCAACAATTCTGGTCAGCTCTGAAAAACTCTACCCAGAGCAATCTAACACCCCATCACCAGTCATAACCAACAACCTTGCAGCCACCCAGTTCAATACTCATTTCACTCAATCTGTGCTGTCTCTACTAAAAAGCAAACCACCCCCTCCTCCCTATTATATCTGGTACTGTACCTGTCCTTTTCCCTGCAGCCAATACCAACAACTTCCATCAAAAATCTCCTCCAGAAACTTAAACTACAGCCACCACAACTGAACATTTACCACCTGAATATCTGAAATTAGCTGCTGATGTCATTGCCTACCCTTTTTCTGTACTGATATAAATAAATACATTACAGAATGCGATGTCCTCTGTATCGGGGAAAAAAAAATCTTGTATCCTGCCTTTATACAAAGGCAGGGCTAACAGAGACTCTTCAACTTCTGACAGCAATTTTACCTCCCCTATGTAGAATACTAGATAAATATATATATTAACTCCTAACCTATCTCATGACTGGCAACCTCCCCTTCTCTGTGCAACATGGGTTCCGCCCACACAATAACACAACTACACCCCCAACTCAACTTCATTGATGATATAATTCAAAATGCAATCATGGCAACCTAGTACCCTCTCTCTTTTTTTTGAGATGCCAGAAACATTTGCAATGTTTCACACCATCTCCTGTTTACAAGAACTATCCTCTCTATCCCAGTCAGCCCTCTCCAACAGACTACAGGCCATAAAATAGAAACATGACCTCAGTTCTTTCCTGCCTGTCTCAAGTGGTGTACCACAGAGCTCAGTTCTAGGCCGACAACTTTTCAATGTTTTCATTAACAGCCTTCACAAAGCTAGCAAACATGCCTCATGAGTCTGATAAACCGATGACACTACCCTCCTATCTTGTGCCCCTGGCCCCCACAACTCAGACAAATGAACCAAGAGTCCTTCCCCTCCATTGAGACAGGGTTCCACCAACTACTCCTAAATGCCAGAGAAACTAAGCTAATGCTGTTTGCATGTAAAACTTTAAATTTACTCAAATGTAGACTTTAACATCACCACAGCTAACTTTACCATAACAGAAACTGTATCCTGTACTAAACTATTAGGAGTTATAATAGGCGACAACTAAAAATGCAACATCACGTTTCGCATTCCATTGAAAGAAATGCACAAAAAACTAGTATTTTTCTGCTGTAATACATCCTACCTCATAAACTTCTCCAGGACATTGGTAGCAATTTCCTACCTTCCCCCTCTCACTTTATACCTCACTCATGCTAACTAACCTCAAGTCCACCCTACTAAATAAACAAAGTATGCTACAACAAAACAGCAAAATTTACACCAAAGTCACTACACCATACTCATCACTGTGTGGCAGTAAAAAAAACCTTGAATGGTTAGAATTACTCAACACCTTACCTACTACCACCTAATTACTGCACACAAAATAATTCAAAAACCTGATGCCAGCCCATCTGTCCAAAACATTCAAGATCCTTGAAATCCAGTGACAAAATCTCACTATCTATCAGCAAATGCAGTAAAACTACAGGGGACTCGCACTACTCTTATTATGTTACCAGAAAATGGAATTCCATCCCACTGCTTTAAAACTGGACACCACAGTACAAAGCTTTAAGGAAACCTAAAACGATACCCAACATCCTCCAGGCTGTGCTCGTGCTCCCGTCATGACTACTTTAATTATTCTCAATGGTGAGTACTTTGAGGATTGTCTAAAAATGTCTGAGTTTATGTCTTTTTATCTCAAACTGCAAGCATGTTTCTTCACTGCATTGCTGCAAATGTGTTGCATATATTGTAATGTTTGTGTCAACAAGATTTTCTCCTTGGGCCTCCATTGAAAATGGGATTGTAAGCCTAGTTGGACTATTCTAGTAAGAAAATGTCAGTAAATAAAAGTAAAATGTCATGGGCCACCACAGAACTCCAATGTCTTCCTTCCTTATTCTAGTTTTGTGGCAGGGATTGAAATGACCACTGCCACAGTCCATGTGTGAAACTGCTTTATTTTTTTTTTATTTTACATTTGTTAACTGGGGAAATCCAAATGGACACAGGTCCATTTTCAACCGAGGCCCTGGGAGAAAAGCTCCACATAACACTAAGAATGAATACATCCAAGAACAAATAGGCATACATAAGCAAGCATTAACAATTTCTAGGTAGTTGCAATAGTGAATGATGCATGATGAACACCTTCAGGAATGCATGGATCATGCAATCTCAAATAAAACCAAGACCCAATCCTCCAAAGGCAGACGTCCTGTCTGGTGGACCCCAGCCATAAACAAACTATACAGTAGAAGGAGGAAGCTACTAAATGATAGAGCAAAATCCCAAAAAGGGAAGGCATCACTGATCAGTATTAGCAAAAAACTACGGGCACTCATAAAATTGTCTAAGGCCAGCTTCGAGAGAAAAATTGCACAGGACACTAAGGATAATCACAAAGCTTTCTTTAGTTATGTTAGCAACCTGGGTGGTAATTCCCAGATATGCTCAGAATTAGTCCAAAATGACAAAAACTACACTGAACCCACAGACATTGCCAACATCCTAGCTGACAGGTTCAGCGCAAACTCCCCCCCCGCCACCAAAAGGGCAAATATCTATCCCAGCAGAGTGCTGCCCCCCTGACATCTCAGATGCTCAGGTAAGAGCTGCCCTCTCCAAAGCAAAAACACAGCATCAATGGGACCAGACGGTGTCCCAGGCTGCATCCTACATGAACTCCAAGAAGAGCTAAACCCAAACATAAAACTACTGTTCAATCTCAGACTTACTACAGGATATGTGCCCAAAGAGTGGCGTGCAGCAACAGTGGTCCCTCTCCATAAAGGTGGTGCCTCAATGGATCCTGGAAACTATCGCCCCATAAGCCTGACTAGCTTGGTCTGCAAAGCTATGGAAAGGATCATCATGGACCTCATAAATAAAGATATTGGGGACCTACAGACACTGGATCCTACCCAGTTCGGCTTTGTTAAGGGCAGATCCTGCCTCTTTAAACCTGGTTGATTTCTTTGAAACAGTCACCAAGGCCATTGACGAGGGGAAGGTGGTCCACACAGCCTACCTGGACCTCGCAAAAGCCTTTGATACAATACCCCACTCGGGCATTATAGATAAGCTCACCAGCTTAAATATAAACCCCTATGTCACTAGATGGATTGCAAACTGGCTCAAGGACAGAACCCACATGGTTAGAATTGCTGGAGCCATGTCAGACTCCAAGCCAGTTACAAGTGGTGTCCCACAAGGCTCAGTCCTGGGACCTCTCTTGTTCGGTATATATTTCTCGGAGGTACAGGCCAACACGGAAGGACTGTGGCTGACCAAGTTCGCAGATGACTGAAAACTGGGTGCCATAATCGACTCTCCAGCCGACACAAGCATCCTCCAAAAGGGCCTCATAGAAACAAACAACTGGTGCCAGAGCCATGGCCTCAAGCTAAATGCCAAAAAGTGTATAGTCATCCCCTTTGGCAAAAACAAAGTGCCCACAAATTACCACATAGGTGGTAATCCATTAAGTACAGAAGAAGTAATTAGGGACCTGGGGACCCAAGTTGATAGCAATCTCTCATTTGACAACCACGTGGCCAAAGTGGTTAGAAAAACATTTTATATAGCCCACCTAATCATGAAGGGATTCACATCTAGATCAGGGAGGTCATCGTGCCTCTTTACTCATCCCTCATCAGGCCCATAATTGAGTACAATGCCCCTTTTGGGATGTACCTTACCAGACACCTGCAGCAACTGGAAAGACCCCAAAAGTACCTCACCAAGAGGATCAAAGGGCTCAAACAGATGCCATATGCTGCCCGGTTAAAGAAACTCCAGCTCTATTCAGTGGCATACAGCCTGTTCAGAGGCAATCTGTGCCTGACGTATAAAGCCATGTCCAACATGGAATTAATGGACATGCTGCACCTCAGAAAATCCAAATCCCATCGAGCTACATGCTCGAGAGACTTGAACCTCAGCACTGAAATAAATAGGACATGCTGGATTGACAGATTCATAACCCAGAGGCTCCCTTCACTCTGGAATAGAATCCCAGTCCAGGTTAGGCAGAGTCCCTCATTGACTCTATTCAAGAGGAATCTTGATGAGTGGATGGGAGATTGTAGGTTTACCCCGGGTATCACTTCTGTGTCACTGTTAGACAGAGGCACAGTATACTAACCTCGAAAAAGGGCATAGCAAAATAAATTTAAAATGGGTGGCGAAAGCCAAACACATTCTGGCTAGGCTTATAAATGCCCTAGGGCAGATAGCCTAGTATGAACCTATGAACCTATGAAGAAAAGCTTGAATTATCTTTTTTTGTTTTTACTAGAAGGTTGCTTGTTCTGTTCAGAACATTACATTAAACAGGTCTACTGGCTCTGTAAAGGACTCAGCATTGGAATAGTTGGATCATGACGGATGCCTAGCAACAGTGCAGAGTATGGATTTATGCATACTATGATTAAAAGACTCCCTCCTTATGCAGATGTTCATATTCTAACCTGAAGGCAACAAATGGAAATCTTGCCTGAATCAGCTGACTAACAAAGTATTTGGCACAATACAATGCTTCTTCAGTTACAAATCAATTAAAACAATCCTCCTACATAATTTTTAGAAAAACATTAAGAGCCAATCAACTATGTAAAACCATAGTCACGTGATACCATTTTGTCACACGACTTTGCAACTCAAGTGCTTACATACTGAACTTATGTATTTCAAAAGTTTATCTAAGCATAAATTGAAATACTTGCTTAAGTGAGTGGAAGCAACGTGAAGGCTTTTACTTACAATTCTATTTACAAGGAGCTGGTTTTATCCTTTTACATGGCTTGTTTTTATTTTTTACAATACTGATGACAGTGGCATTAAAAAACACCAGCTGACCCATTGACCTCCCTTCTGACTGAAAGTATGCAGAGTGCATGTTCTGTGCCATCATCACAATCAACTTAAACATGGCTTCATGATGGTCTGTGATGCTGAGAGTTTCTCTTTTAGTATTCCATGATGGATGGATAAAAAATGTAGTCTTGGAATTGGTGTGGTAAATCTGCTTGACTTCAGTGCTTCTTGCTTTCTTATAATTGAGTGAACTGACGCTCATGGGTGGTATGCATTGCTGGTCATCCTCCCAAACAGCACTAATCCCTCTGAAAAAAATGGTTTCCTGTGATGGCATTTTGCAGGCATGATATGGAGCATCGTTGAGTGACTTACTATGATATTTGGTGATCAGAGCTGCCACCATGTTTCCAGAAGATTGGGTCATCTTCTCCAAGTTTTTCACATCAGGACTGTTAACTGACAAGGAAATGAGTCCTTGTAGTTTGATCCATTCTTTATGAGAAAAAGCACTAATAGTTTTTCTTTTCAACCTTTTCAAGTGTTTTGGTTTAAGAATTTTGTTATTCAGTTTTGTACATAGATCATAAGTTGCATTGTTCTGTCATTTTACTTGCTGTGTAGTGGGTGGGTAGGTGCATTTGTGTAAGTTTGAGACCCATAGCTGTGAGTGCAAAAAAAAATTTGGAAAGAACACTGAAAGTCAGCACTTACTGTTCATTTTTAAATCACTTTTTTTTGTGGGGGCTAGAAGAAGGGCAAGAAATGATGCGTTCTCCACACTGCTGCTACTTATTGTTCATGGGATGACTGGACATCACTTTGTCCTGAGTATCCTTTCTGTGTTCTTGGCATTGGTATATGTTCACGTTTCTGTTCAGGGTCTTACAGTTACAAGTGTTAGACATGCAAAATGTTACTAGCTCAGGCTACCCATGGTAGCTGTCATTAAACTGCTATGTATGCATTACATAAAGTTTGAAAGTAGAATACAGCAAAGACAGAGTGTATGTACAGGATGGACACTTCATAGGTTGGTACTAGGCTATCGGCCCTAGGGCCCATACAAGCCTAGCCATAAAATTTCCCTGGCTATTTCTTCCTACATTATAGTATATGATGCTCTCCAGAAGCTGAAACGGAAAACATGAGCACCCTAAGAAGGTTGTAGAAATGTGTTGCTCTCATGTTCTTTCTCATATCCTGCAAGAGTTCTTTCAAAGATCATTCACTGTTTCCAGTCACATTCAGAGTTCAGCACCAAGTGAAATTAAATGATTACTCCAGAATGGTTTCCTGGTACGACTCAGCCTTGGTTGGCATTCAGTTAATACTGTATTCTGACATATTTCACCCTTTCTGTATTTGGTGTAGCTCCTCCATCTCTCACTTCTGCTAGGCCAGCATTTCAAATCTGAACCCTGCAACTGGCAGGCCTAGGCCCAAATTTAGGCCCAGAAATTGCGAGACTCAGACTCAGGCCCAGGTCCAGGTCCACACCTACTTAATAACTTGCTTTTGTGATGGGAAGTAATAGCTTATGACTGTGTGCATACACTGGCATGTGTGTCTTCATCTGAAAGAAGTCTCATTCATTCTCTGAGTTCTTATTACATTTCTACTGAAACATGGTTGGTGGTGTACCTAGATAGCCCCCATTTTTGCAGGCTGTGGGAGATCTTGCCATTATCCTCTGACCACGTTTTGAACCCCTTATCACTCTCACCTGGCATTAGAACACCTTATCATTCTCACCTGGCATTGGAACACCTTATCACTCTCACCTGGCATTGGAACACCTTATCATTCTCACCTGGCATTGGAACACCTTATCATTCTCACCTGGCATTGGAACACCTTATCACTCTCACCTGGCATTAGAGCACGTTATCATCATTCTCACCTGGCATTGGAACACCTTATCATTCTCACCTGGCATTAGAACACCTTATCATTCTCACCTGGCATTAGAACACCTTATCATTCTCACCTGGCATTGGAACACCTTATCACTCTCACCTGGCATTAGAACACCCTTATCATTCTCACCTGGCATTGGAACACCTTATCACTCTCACCTGGCATTAGAACACCTTATCATTCAAACCTGACATTGGAACACCTTATCACTCTCACCTGGCATTAGAACACCTTATCATTCTCACCTGGCATTGGAACACCTTATTACTCTCACCTGGCATTAGAACACCTTATCATTCTCACCTGGCATTGGAACACCTTATCACTCTCAACTGGCATTTTTTTCCTTTTGTCTTGATAGTCAATGTTTCTTTTTTTAGTCTGCTCAGCCCTCCAACATTTTGATCATATCCCTTCCAAGACTGAATGTAAATAAGAGTATTGCCTGTTAGACAGTGCATAGTCACAGATTGCTGTCAAGATTCTTTCTGTCAGATTCCAGAAAGATGCTGAAGTATTTTATATTCCAAAGAGTACTTTAATAAATTTTATACAACCCGAAAGAACAAAAGCTAACCTTTCTCTAACTCTGGGTGTTGAGAGTGTTTGCTATAACCCTAAATAAGTCAGTAGTGACCATACATTTCCTCACCCAAGTACTCTGTGTTCATATGTTTTAGGCATGAAGAAGGCTTTTAACTCTATATGACTCAGTTTCTGCAGTTTTTGCAGAACCATGTGCTTCATCTTTTATTTGCAGCAGCTTTCTACTGAGGCCTAGAAACTGTTGGATTACTCCAAGATCCAGAAACTACATTTTGTCTTCACATAATTGACTTGCTTAGGCACCCTATAAGAAGCTTGTCTTGCTGCTGTGTCCCTTTGTCCACACAAAGCTGCAGATGGATACACCATGGCTTGGCAGAGAACATGTTCACAAACCCCTGTCTGAACCTGAGTAGGAGATCATAGCTGCCACGGCATTACCTCACACATTGGTGTGTTGGACCCTGCATCATTATGGTTTAAGGCAATGTATCCCGATTCCTCCTATAACTTAGTGCAGATACTGACTATCCGTGTCCCTTTTTCATTATCAGGCTTAATTAAATTAACTGTCAGAGTTTGTGTTCCTGCTTCCTGCATTGTAACTGGACTACATAGACTACATCGCTCGCCTTTCTTAGAGTAGTAAAAGGACCCTCCCATGAAGTCTGTGGCTTAATCTGAGCAGGAAGTATTTACCATCATATTTTTGTCAAGCAGGATATATTTTCTAGCAGTAGCTGTCCGGTTGCACCAGACCTTTTCTTGCTGTGGTACTTGTACTAGGTGCCCATGTATCAGCCACATGAGGTTCCAAAGTCTGGTCTTCATATTTAAGATATGCATAACAATGGTCTTATGAGAATCTCGTTTATCATCACACTCATCAGAAATGACCCTGCAACAATAAGTAATTCACATAGAGAGTGTCCCAAGTCTGCAAAGTACTCAGTATGTAAATGAGATGAAGCATGTGTTTATCCAAACTCTTACTTAAACTGTTTTTGAATGGTCTTAATGGTAGAATTAACTCTTTCCACATAGTGTTTATTTGTGGCTGGTAAAGGGTGGTCTTTAATGATTTTGCTCCACAATACATCCACAATCAGCTATGACATAAAAGATTGCTTCTGTCCATCACTATTTCCCAGGGAAAACCCAGTCTGACAAAAAACTAGAACAGAGCATCTAACATCTTTTCTGCTGTAGCAGGGGACAGAGCTACCACTTTGGGGTACCCTACTAGGGCAATCAACTGCTACCTACCTAGATAACCTCTTACCTGCATTGGAGTACACCAGACTAATGCTGATACCTTCACTTTGAAATATCTTTTCTGTAAAGGGAAAAGGCATCAAACCTCTTAAGTTTGCCTCCTGCCTTGCCAGCCTTTTGGCAGTGCTTACAAGTTCTGCAATATTCTCTTATAGTTTTCTTATTCCAATACCATTGTTTCTATGCCAGGGTAATAGAAACTGTGAAGAAACCTCATTTTTGTGTGCTTTATACCCATCTGGCCAGGAAAAAAAGAATTATATGGCTATAGCCAGAAGAGACTGATGGCAGACATTGGGGATTATCAGTTGTCCCCCTCCTCTTGACGTTCATTGTCATTAAATAACCATTGTCCCAGTGTACCCTTTAGTCCTCTTTGGGATCTTAGCACTGTGCTTAGTTCAGCTGTCTTGCTATTCTTTGCAGCTCCCTTAGAAAAGAAAGTCTGGCATCTTTTATCATGTTGCTTAAATTCATACTTCCTGCTACTAAATAGGTTTTTGAGTTCAGTTTATAGATTTAACAGAGACTAATTCTATATGACATACCAAGCCTTATTGATCCTGCATATCAAGGGCTTCTTTGACTTTAGTTAGGTTTAGAATAATTATAGGACACTCAAGTTTTATAAAATTGCATTAAGTAGCACAGGTGAGATACAGGTTTATTGTTGGAGTCTAGCAGTTTTCTTCCTTTTGTGTTATTGTAATATATCCAAACATAATTGCAGTTTAAATATTTTAGCAGGTTATAGGAAATATATTTCATGCTTAGTCTGTATTCCTGGAAGGTCTTTTACTTGAACACAGGTATATGCAGAATTTATGAACATGTCATTGTTTTAGCTTTAATTTAAAAAAAAGTAATATTTTTTATTTAATTATTTAAATCTTTGGTAACCAGATAAACAGGCTGATCCTAGGACATGACTTGGATACCATGGTACATAATGAGTGAAGACATAACTACATAATGGCCAGTGCATAAGATATTATAAAGCACAGTTGGTGTAAAATACAGAGCACATTTACTTTCTGTTATTTACAAGCACAGTTGGTATATGATGATGAGCAGGAATACAGTACTGAAGCTTTTCAACATAGCAAAGGCAACCCAAAGAAACATTAAGGTGTTACTGCTGTAGGTTCATTTAAGGACCTGGGTATATGGGTAGATCCAGCCTTGAGTTTTCTAATGATATCAACCAAATGGATAATGATAGTTATAGAACTATAGCTTGTATAAAAAGATTTGTCAAGTCTAGGAAGTCAAAAATGATGAAATCATTGTTAGGATACATAAGACCCAATCTGGAGTATGGACTAACAATATGGAAACCCTATAAGAAAAGCATGATTAAACTGGAAAAAGTACAGTGGAAATATACCAAAGGCATCCGTGGATGTGAACTTTTAAGTTATTATGAAAGATTAAAATATCTGAACTTGTACAGTGTCTCATACAGATATTTAAGAGGAGACTTTATTCAGGTATATAGGGCATTTAGAGACACCTACCTCTGGGAATGTTTGGGGTTATAAAAAGTAGTAGAGACTTATCAAAAAGCCTATGTAGAAGATTATATAGGAATAAAGTGAACTAACTGCTTTTCTGAGAGAGCAGCTGATGCATGGAATAGACCACCAAATTACATTAAAGGAAGCATTAGTTTAGATATTTTTAAGAACAGCCTGGACACTTCTTATGGGAACAACTGTTCATAGGATCATAGGAAGTTACTAGGCTATTGGCCCAAAGGCCCTTATAAGCCTAGCCAAGAGTTTAGCCCATGCATAGACAAATCAGCACCTGATGTCACTGATCAGCAGGGACACTGGTGGAATCCAAGGGATGTATTGTCTATTTCCCATCCAGTTATCCAGATTGTGCTTAAAAAGGGGTAAAGAGGTCCTCTGCTTGATGTGGAGATAGTCTATTCCATAGATGGCGGAGTCTCTGGGACACAAATCTGTCCCCCCAACAAGTTGTATTGATGCTACAGACTAGGTTGAGGCCACATGTGCTGGTTACTCGAGTGGAGCTTGACTTGTGGATATACAACAGTCCCACCATCAAGGAGGGGGCTGGGATCACCTTTTTATGCCAGACAATGGTCACCTTTGAGGAGTCTGTATGAAACAGACCAGAGGGATAGGGCTTTTAGCCTATCTGTGTGTGGTAGATTTTTAAGGCCTTGGATTCTCCTGGTGAGGAACCTCTGTGGTGTGTCCACCTGCTGAATGTGCTCTTGGCATACTGGCAGGCTGGAAGGGCATTAATGCTCATGCTTGCACATGGCTACTTCAGAAGATTGACAAACCAAAAGTCTGAATTCCAAAAGACTGAAAATTCAAAATACTTAACACATTTTTAATGCAGGGGGCAAGCCCCCTTCCATCATTCATGTGGAGGGGCTATGCCCCCCATACCCACTGCTAACTATATATACCAACTCCAAGGTCGCACAACAGTGGAGAAGGGGCAAATTCCATCATTCAGTATTTTGAATTTTCAGTCTTTTGGGATTCGGTCTTTTGGTTTTTCAGTCTTCTGAAGTAGACCCATATATATAAAATGAAAATTCACTAACCTGACATGTTAAATGCCCGATGTACACAAAACCGAAACAAAAATAGGTTAGACTTACCTCCCATTAAACAGAAATAAGAAACTAATAAGTATCATCATAGCAACAGAACACTACCATTTTAAGGAAGCAAACTACGTACCAAACATCACCTACACCTCGCCTACCAACCAAATACCCTCATACCCAAACAAAATTCCACTGAATAGTCATGACAGTATCTATAGCACCAACATGTATATTTATTACAGATTCTTAAATTCAACAAATACAATTATTTACTTTCTACTTTTACATTTTTGCAGAGGGGTTGTGCCCCTGAACCACCCATGGAGGGTTGCACCCCCCCATACCCTATGCAAATTAAATATACCAACTCCAAGATCACACTATAGTGCAGAAATGAGTGGATTTCCTGTTCTGTTCATTTTGGAAAGTCAACATTTGAAATGTTCAGTCATCTGAACATTGGTATATGAAGCTTTACTCTTGTCAAGTAGACCCATAGGATCACAGGAGGTTACTAGGCTAATAGCATCAGAGTCCTCACAAGCCTAGTCAAGTTCAACCCATGTTTTAAAGGGTGTCTGGTGCAAGCAGACATTAACATCAGCACCTATTGCCCTGTCCAAGAGGGACACAGGTAAAACCCACTGGGTGAATTTTTAGTTACCCATCCATTCATCCAAATTATGCTTAAATAAGGCCCAACGAGGACCTTTGGTGAATATGAATAGGAAGCTTGTTCCAAAAGTGGGGGAAGCTCTGTGAGACAAATCTATCTCTCCAGCAAGTTCTGTTGATGTCACATACCAGGTTAAGGTCCTTTGAGTAAGTGACCCATGTGCCATTTGACTTGCGAATGTGCAGCATTTCCATTAAAGGTGGGTCAGAGATTGCTGCATATGCAAGGCACAGGTCACCTCTGAGCAGTCTGTATGACACAGAGTAAAGTAACAATGATTTCAGTCTGTCCACATAAGATAGATCTTGAAGACCCCGAATTTTCTTTGTAAGGAACCTTTGTGGTCTCTCCAATTGCTGCAGGTATTTGGAAAGGGACATACCAAAGGGAGCATTGTACTCATGTACATTTTTGTGTACAGAGGGGCCTGTCCATTCCAAGGCAAGGTCCTGAGCTGGAATTTAGCAGTGTCTGCCATGATGTGAGGAGCTTCTACCCAGGAGGAGGAGTTTCTACCCAAAAGATGGGTCAAGAAAATGTTGCTCTTTTTGCTAGGAAATGCAACTAATCCTTACGTAGAATTAATAGGAGGAACGAACACTTACTGCCCACAGAGCAATTCATTTCCATGCTTTGAGTTTCCTTTAACATTTTTATAGCATAATTTCATTGACTAAAATATCTATCAACATCAGATATCCTGTTGCTACTTATAAATATTTATTTGTCAGTGACCAGGGAACTCTGACTGGGCAGAACCCATTTTCACTGGAGGCCTCGGAAGAAAAGTTCCATCACATCAGATTTAATTTATATTATCAGTGATAGTTATAAGAAAAGAACATTGTTTCAGAACAGATAGACATGGTAAATAATATTTACATTCATGAAATAATGAGAAATAAGGCTATGTGCAATGTTGTATGGAGCCATTACCAAGGGTTTTGGATCCAGGAAGAAAGAGGTCATCATCTCTCTATACTATTCCCTCATTAGGCCAATCAAGTATAATGCCCCATTTGTCATGTACCTCACTAGAGACATGCAACAGCTGGAAAGGCATCAAAAGTATCTCACGAAGAGGATCTTAGGCCTTAAACACATGTCCTACATGGACCGACTCAGAAAACTCCAGCTATTCTCTGTCTCATATCGTCTACTAAAAGGCGATCTCTGCTTGATTTGCAAATCCATGCCTAACCAAGCTCTGTCAGAAATGCTACATTTAAAGAAATCCCAATCCCTCCACACCACACACTCCAGAGACCTCAACCTCATTACCACAATCAACAGGACATGCTGGAGGGACAAATTCATAACCCAGAGACGCCCATGCTCTGGAAAAGACTTCCCAAACATGTCAAGCAGAGCACCTCACTAGCTCTCTTCAAGAGAAATCTTGATGAGTGGATGGGAAATAGAAAGTTCAACCTGGGGATCACCCCAGTGGCTCTACTGGAAGAGGCATTAGGAACTAAAATTGGGTGGCACAATGCCAGGACACTTTTATGGGCTAGGCTTGTAAAGGCTCCAGGGCCATTAGCCTAGTACAGGCCAATGAACCTACATGTAGTTTGGAGCAAGACTACATTCTTAAAACTGATAAGAGTACTAGATTTTTAGAAAATATAAGCACATAGTTTTAGGAAAGAATAACTGAGGAAAAATAAGTGTGTGAATCTCTGCAGTAGACTTTGTAAGGAAGTTTTAGAGATAATTTAGAGAAAAGAAGATGAAAGTAAGATGTATAACTGTGTGGAAGAGACATATCAGTAATGTATAATAAGATGTATAACCGTGTGGGAGGAGACAAATTGGTAACATATAATAATATGTATAACCGTGTGGGAGGAGACATATCGGTAACATCTAATAAGATGACCTCAGGGTATCCAGGATATCTGATTGTTCTTATACAGCTACCTAATGTATGCCTTGAGGGCCCATGACCTCATGGTATCCAGGATATCTAATAGTTCTTATACAGCTACCTAATATATGCATTGAGGGCACATGACCTCACTGACATATGATTCCAGGATAGTTCTTATACAACTATCTAATATATGCCATGAGGGCCCATGACCTCATGATATCCAGGATATCTGATAGTTCATATACAGCTACCTAATGTATGCCATGAGGGCCTATGACCTCATGGTATCCAGGATTTCTGACAGTTCTTATACAGCTACCTAATATATGCCTTGAAGACCCATGACCTCATCGTATCCATGATATTTGACAGTTCTTATACTACCTAATGTATGCCATAAGGGCCCTTGACCTCATGGCATCCAGGATATCTGATAGTTATACAGCTACCTAATGTATGCCTTGAGGGCCTACAACCTCATGGTATCAAGGATATCTGATAGTTGTTATACAGCTACCTAATGTATGCCATGAGGGCACATGACCTCATGGTATCCAGGATATCTGATATGTCTTATACAGCTACCTAATGTATGCCATAAGGGCCCATGACCTCACTGACTTGTGATTTCAGGATAGTTCTTATACAGCTACCTAATGTATGCCATGAGGGCACATGACCTCATGGTATCCAAGATATCTGATAGTTCTTATACAGCTACCTAATGTATGCCTTGAGGGCCAATGACTTCATGGACATCTAATTCCAGGATAGCTATTATACAGCTACCTGTTTCCCATGAGGGCCCATGACCTTACGGTATCCAGGATATCTGATAGTTCTTATACAGCTACCTAATGTATGCCATGAGGGCCCATGTCCTCACTGACATCTGATTCCAGTAAAACTGGATGTACAGGTCAGTGCTGGCCACATGCATTCTTATACAGCTTCCTAATGTATGCCATGAGGGCCCATGACTTTACTGACATCTGATTCCAGGATAGTTCTTATACAGCTACCTAATGTATGCCATGAGGGCCTATGACCTCCTGGTATTCAGAATAGACAACTAGAAGACTCAGAGACAGAGTCTATAATCATATTTAGGATATTAGAAAATCTAACTCATGGAATGCTTTAGCCAAACATATTATGGGCAATGAGGGACATAAATTTAAGTTTAGGGTGTTACAGATGGTGACGCCTAGTAGGCGAGGGGGCAATATCATAAATTACTTAGAAAATATAGAACTTCGATGGATTTTTAAGTTGCAAGCGCACTATGAACCTGGTTTGAATCAATCTATAACTGTCAAGCCTGTTTTAGAAGCACGTAGATTGAAATGAAATAATAATAGTACTACTAAATATAGTTAGTATATAATAGTGTCAGTATTCACTCAGTAATTTATAATATGTGTTTATAGCTATAGGTACAGGTATCAGATCAATTATAGTCCCTTGTGTTTATTTATTTTTGCATGTATAGTGATATATGCCAGTATTCAATATATATAGATAACACTCAGACTATATATATATATATATATATATATATATATATATATATATATATATATATATGTATATATATATATATATATATTATATATATATATATTTAAAAAGTTGGACAAAGTTGTAGGTGAAGACTACAGCTTATGTGTTGTTGAGTACATTATGTATTTTAATTGTTTTAAATATAGTTCATTTATATAGTAGCTAGCTATATGCTAGTGGATGATTGCCTGATAGAGCAATTGTTCAATTAATCAATTAATGCATTTAAAATGGCTGCCTATATAAAGTGAATATTTCAATATGTTTTTAAGATCTCAAGAAGCGTACGTTGATAGTACGCGAAAGCGCTCATCCTTTTTGTTACTATTCAATTCACAGTTTTATTATATATGGTTCATGCTGGTCCTTACTCATATACTGCTTTGGTATTCAGAATATCTGATAGTTCTTATCCCTCTACCTAATGTATGCCTTGAGGGGCCCATGACCTCATGGTATCCAGGATATCTGATAGTTCTTATACAGCTACCTAATGTATGCCTTGAGGGCGCATGACTTCATGATATCTGATAGTTCTTTTACAGCTACCTAATGTATGCCTTGAGGGCCCATGACCTCATGGCATCCAGCATATCTTATTGTTCTTATACAGCTACCTAATGTATGCCTTGAGGGCCTATGACCTCCTGGTATTCAGAATATCTGATAGTTCTTATACCTCTACCTAATGTATGCCTTGAGGGGCCCATGACCTCATGGTATCCAGGATATCTGATAGTTCTTATGCAGCTACCTAATGTATGCCTTGAGGGGCCCATGACCTCATGGTATCCAGGATATCTGATAGTTCTTATGCAGCTACCTAATGTATGCCTTGAGGGCACATGACTTCATGATATCCAGAATATCTGATAGCTTTTACAGCTACCTAATGTATGCCTTGAGGGCCCATGACCTCATGGCATCCAGCATATCCTATTGTTCTTATACTGCTACCTAGTGTATGCCTTGAGGGCCTATGACCTCATTGACATCTGATTCCAGTAAAACCGGATGTAGAGGTTAGTGCTGTCCACATACATGAGCTGCAAATTATGAACACTGTGAACCCAGTAGAAGTGACAAAGCAGCAATTTAATAAACTTTCTGGATGAATGTGACCCCTGAAGTATCCTATCAGTCAGTTAATGCTGCTGAATGGCTTTTAACTTTCAGCCAATTGTCTGACGCCCATTTATTTGTGGTCATGATACGTGCCCATTTGGTTTTCCTGGATGCTGGGATGAAGAATATTCTGTCCTAAATGATGTCTCCGTAGTGTGCCATGGAATTATTTCCTGTGCCTTTTGTGGCTGCTCACCCTCCCCCCTACTGCAGATTCAGACCTGTATTGGGTATATTGTAGGTACTGAAGAAAGCTACAAAATTTCCAGGGGCAGTGATTTTCAGCCTTTAAAAAAATCACCTTCATGAGCAGTCCAGAAGAATGATTACATAATGCTGCTTTAATTGTGCTTTTAGTTTTGCATATAAATAATTCTAGGCAGAAAATTCTCAAAACACATCAACAGTATTATATGTAGTAAATGCAGTATTCATTTACTATACTGTATTTCTTTTCTAATGTAAAATACTAAACTGCATGAAAACACTCTTTTTGTAATATTCAGGACAGTCCACATTTGGGATTTTCTGTTGTTTCCATTTTTTTAGGAATATTGGTCTGCAAATAACTGAGGTTTTCAGTAGTTGCTATGACTATATTGGTCCTGTGCTCATGAAAGTCTAGGTAGGTATAGACGTCATCAAAAACTGTCAGCACACTGCAAAGAAGCTAAATAACCTGCATGGAGAAAAACGGAGAGCTGCAATAGCATTTCATTTAAAATGCTTATGGTACCTCAGCCTAAAAACCTTCAAGGAATGTTTAACAATCATAGCTGCAGCCTTTTATACAAAGAAGTGAAACCATTTAACAATGGTTTTATGAAATAGTATATAGGGCAAACCAAGAGTAAAGTAAAACTAAAAATCTTTAAACATCTAGGTGACATTTGAAATGTCAGCTTGGAAAGCCCAGTGGCTTATTTCTGTTCCACACACAATGCTAACACTGATAGTGTCCCACACACAGTGCTAACACTGATAGTTTTTTCTTCAGTGCTTTACCTAAGCCTTTGTGTGAGGAAATCAGTGGGAATATGATTTCACACAGAAATTATTACATTTGGAAACCAGATTTATTGTTAATTTTGGGACTCTGCATCCTTGGGGACTGAACTTAGATGTCAATTTTGGGACTTGATCCTTTATACTTTGATGCAATGGGGGACATATTTGTTTGAGCACTGTTTTTTTAAGTACTGCTGGGGATTTGTTGTGGAATGTGTTGGGGTTTTTCACTGAGGTTTATTAACATTAATTGTTTGATAAATTTGTTAAATGGTTTCACTTCTTTGTATAAAAGGCTGCAGCTATGATTATTAAACATTCTTTTGAAGGCTTTTTGGCTGAGGTAACAGAAGCATTTTACATTAAATGTTATTGCAGCTCTCTGCTTTTCTCCATTTGTGTTATTTAGGTATAGATGTCCCCAGATTTTTGCAGTAGGTCTGCTGTAATGAATTGAATGGCTATTTCTTTCAACAAACAAATCTTTATAGACTACCTCCACAAATATAACTGGAACATCCTAAAATATTTACCATTAGATGAAACCAATAGCCATTTCAATTACATATTCATTACCATACTCTATGATTTAGCCGCTAAAAAGGAGTAAAACCAAACTCTGACTCCTGGCTCACAAAAGATACCAAACAACTCCTACAGAACAGAAACAAGGCCAGAAAAACATGGCTCAGAAATAAAATGGAAAAAAACTGCTTACATTTTAGGCAGCTTAAAAAATTACACTAAGAAAAAAAAGTCAAATCTGAAAAAAATAACTTTCAAACACTCCAGATAAACCAGCAAAATCTCCAACAATTCTGGTCAACCCTGAAAAACTCTACCCAGAGCAATCTAACACCCTATCACCAGTCATAACCAACAACCTTGCAGCCACCCAGTTCAATACTCGCTTCACTCAATCTGTGCTGTCTCTACTAAAAAGCAAACCACCCCCTCCCCCATTATATCTGATACTGTAATCAAACCTGTCCTTTTCCCTGCAGCCACCACTAATAGTGAAAGGTTATGGAGAACCAGCACTTCCTCCCTCCCCACATCCTTTAGTACAAATATTTGAAGGGCTATGTGAAACTGATATTAGAGGGGCATTACAGAACAACAACAATACCTCTGAGATAAAAAAAAACTGTCTGAGAGAGAAAAAACTGTACTGTACAATATTATTGGGCAGAAGGAAATCAGAATCATGAAAGCTGACAAGGGTGGGGGTTTGGTAATCATGGATTGCAATGATTACAAAAGTAAAATGTTTGAGTTACTATATAGTGATGTCTGTTTAGAAGTCTCATGTAATGAACTGAATATAGCGTACCGTAATATTGATTTGGACCTTGAACAAATGGTACTTAATGGACAAGTTACGTTGGAGACCTTTGAATTTCTAGAGACCAAACACCCTAAGATCCCAACGATATTTAGGATCCCAAATATCCATACATCTATTTCTGATCCACCAATGCAACCAATAGTAGATGCAAAAGCATCTAAAACTTTTAGTATAGCTAAACTCATTGATGTAAAGGTTAAACATGTTTTAGATGGACGGGCTTCAATAATTAGGGACGCATGAGATTTTCTTAGGAAAATCAAACATGATATGTTTGATGATAACCTGATTCTTGTCACTATAGATGTTTGTGACTTATTTTCAGTAATTCCACATCAAATAGGGCTCGAGTGGTTTTATGATTTTTTTTTATGTAGTAACAGTACATTAAACTACAACACAATATTGACAATTCGGGCTTGTATGGAAATTGTACTTGAGAATAATTCAATTACTTTTGAAGGCCACCTTTTCAAACAAAGGCAAGGTGTTGCAATGGGTGCTTGCTGTGCTCCAGTTTTTGCTAATATTGTATTAGCGCAATGGGAGGACTTGTATGTATTCAATTCTGAATTCAGGACTTCATGGGTACTGTATGGGTGGTACCTGGATGATATTGTCCTTAGGTTCATAGGTTCATAGGTTTATACTAGGCTATCTGCCCTAAGGCATTTATAAGCCTAGCCCAGAGTTTTGTGGCTTACGCCACCCCTTATGTTAAAAAATACTGTGCCCATTAGTTTGTTGTGCCTCTGTCCAGCAGTGACACAGAGATGATTCCCAGGGTAAACCTAAAATCTCCCATCCACCGGTCAAGATTTATAGGTTCATAGATTAGTACTAGGCTAACTGCCCTTCCGAGCCATTTTTTTTAAGCCTAGCCAGTTATGCCTTGTGAGACTCAAACCCTGCACCTTGTGTTTGTAAGGCAAACACCTTAACCATTAGGCCACCCTCCCAGACCATTAGATTTGTACTAGGCTAAGTGCCCTTGCGAGCCATTGTAAGCCTAGCAAATTAGTCCTTGTGAGACTCAAACCCTGCACTTTGTGTTTGTAAGGCAAACACCTTAACCATTAGGCCATCCTCCCAACAACTTTTCTGTTCTGTCCTGTTCTGGAAAGGGAGTGAAAACGGCCTGTACAGGTTTTTCACTTTTATTAATGAAACAACTACTTTCTTGAGATTCACCATTAATAAAGAATTGGATTTTGTAAACTATTTGGATGTGACCATCATGAAAGATTATGAAAGAAAATATTTTACCTCTCGACTGTTCAGGAAACCAACATATTTAAATTCCTTATTGCATTTCACGAGCTGGCTCCCATTGCACCAAAAGAAGGCACTGGTAAAAGGCCAATATGTAAGACTGGCCAGGATGGTGTCTGAACCTGATGATTTTAAAAGGGAATGTGACAGACACTATGAAAGATATGTAAGAAAAGAGAGAGTACCCTGAGGTGTTTGTCAATGATACTGTTGTTGAAGTCATACATGAAAGGACAAGAGGGCATTTTTTCCCCTTTTAGCTAAAGAAAATATGGATGGAAGGGATGATGGGGAAATCAGGCCTCATAGTTTTGGACATGCATTAACACTGACCTTTACGTCTAATTTTTATGACATTAAGTATTATTAATAAATATTGGAGAATATTCCACACGGATCTTGATGTGGAAGAAAAAATAGGGAACAAACCTATTGCAGTTTATAAAAAGACACCTCATTTATAGGAATATTAGAAAGGAAAAACAAGAATTCTAAGCAGCAAGGGGGTAGTTTCAGGTGTGGAAGATGCCCCCAATGCCCTTATATGATGGAGGCTGTGAGCAACAGGATCAAGAGGTTTGGGAATATAACAACAGCAAAAAAACATTACTGATATAGTAAAGGGGTCGTATATGTGGCAGCATGTGACTCATGTGAGTGTTACTATGTGGGAAAAACAAAGAATGCAATTAGATCAAGAATTTATAAAGATCTTTATGATATTAAACATAAAAATGAAAAAAAAAATGCTCTATATAAACATATTAGTAGTCACCCTAAATATGGGTTTAGGTTGTATGTTGTGGAACAGGTTGATGTGGGACCACGGGGGGGGGGGGGGACCAGTAGATGATTTTTTGGAGTTTTTGGGATTGAAGTGGCAAAAAAAATTAAATGCATACCAAGCCCCAGGGTTAAATGACAAGATTTTCTTGTGCCCTTTGTTGAGACTTAAATCAATGTTCATGTTATGAACTATGTATGAATTTTATAAATTTTATAGCTGGTTTATTAATATTCATCAATATTCGTATTAATGTTTTAACAATAATAATTTTAGATTTTTTGTTTTTATTCTATGTATTTTGATACTTTTTGACATGAATACATACATATATATATATATATATATATATATATATATATATATATATATATTAATGTATTTTTAGTATGTATTAATATTAATGGCACTTAATGGTGAGGAAGTGATGTAATGTCTATTGCAGTGATTGGTCAGGGGGTACTATTTAAACTGGGAAGTTTTAACATGCTGTATGCTGAAGAAGTCATATACCTGATGAAAGCACTAAATTAAAGATCAACTGGATTATTTTATTTTGTTGTCATTGCTGCCTGGTGGAGTGTTTCCCTTGGTTTTATTAATAATTGGAACATCCTAAAATATTTACCATTAGATGAAACCAATAGCCATTTCAATTACACATTCATTACCATACTCTATGATCTAGCCCCTAAAAAGGGGTAAAAGCAAACTCTGACTCCTGGCTCACAAAAGATACCAAACAACTCCTACAGAACAGAAACAAGGCCAGAAAAACATGGCGGAGAAATAACATGGAACAAAACTGATTACATTTTAGGCAGCTTAAAAAATTACACTAAGTAAAAAAAGCCAAATCTGACAAAAATAACTTTCAAAAGCTCCAAATAAACCAGCAAAATCTCCAACAATTCTGATCAACCCTGAAAAACTCTACCCAGGGCAATCTAACACCCCATCACCAGTCATAACCAACAACCTTGCAGCCACCCAGTTCAATAATCGCTTCATTCAATCTGTTCTGTCTCTACTAAAATGCAAACCACTCCCCTCCCCCATTATATCTGGTACTGTAATCAAACCTGTCCTTTTCCCTGCAGCCAATACAAACAACTTCCATCACAAATCTCCTCCAGAAACTTAAACTACAGCCACCACAACTGAAAATTTACCACCTGAATATCTGAAATTAGCTTCTGATGCCATTGCCTACCCTTTTTCTGTACTGATATAAATACATACATTACAGAATGTGATGTCCTCTGTATCTGGAAAAAAAATCTCGTATCCTACCTTTATACAAAGGCAGGGCTAACACAGACTCTTCAACTTCTGACAGCAATTTTACCTCCCCTATGTAAAATACTAGATAAATATATACATTAACGCCTAACCTATCTCATGACTGGCAACCTCCCCTTCTCTGTGCAACACGGGTTCCACCCACACAATAACACAACTACATTCCTCCAACTCAACTTCATTGAAGCTATAATTCAAAATGCAATCATAGCAACCTAGTACCCTCTCTCTTTTTTTTTTTTGAGATGCCAGAAACATTTGCAATGTTTCACACCATCTCTTGTTTACAAGAACTATCCTCTCTATCCCAGTCAGCCCTCTCCAACAGACTACAGGCCATAAAATAGAAACATGACCTCACTTCTTTCCTGCCTGTCTCCAAGTCATGTACCACAGAGCTCAATTCTAGGTCGACAACCTTTCATTGTTTTCATTAATAGCCTTCACAAAACTAGCAAACATGTGTCATGAGTCTGAAAAACCGATGACACTACCCACCTATCTTGTGCCCCTGGCCCCCCACAACTCAGACAAATGAACCAAGAGTCCTTCCCCTCCATTGAGACTGGGTTCCACCAACTACTCCTAAATGCCAGAGAAACTAAGCTAATGCTGTTTATATGTAAAACTTTAAATTCACTCAAATGTATACTTTAACATCACCACAGCTAATAATACCATAACTGAAACTGTATCCTGTACTAAACTATTAGGAGTTATAATAGGCGACAACTAAAAATGCAACATCACGTTTCGCATTCCATTGAAAGAAATACATGAAAAACTAGTATTTTTCTGCTGTAATACATCCTACCTCATAAACTTCTCCAGAACATTGGTAGCAGTTTCCTACCTTCCCGCTCTCACTTTATACCTCACTCATGCTAACTAACCTCAAGTCCACCCTACTAAATAAACAAAGTATGCTACAACAAAACAGCAAAATTTACACCAAAGTCACTACACCATACTCATCACTGTGTGGCAGTAAAAAAAACCTTGAATGGTTAGAATTACTCAAACACCTTACCTACTACCACCTAATTACTGCACACAAAATAATTCAAAAACCTGATGCCGGCCCATCTGTCCAAAACATTCAAGATCCCTGAAATCCAGTGACAAAATCTCACTATCTATCAGCAAATGCAGTAAAACTACAGGTGACTCGCACTACTCTTATTATGTTACCAGAAAATGGAATTCCATCCCACTGCTTTAAAACCGGACACCGCAGTACAAAGCTTTAAGGAAACCTAAAACGATACCCAACATCCTCCAGGCTGTGTTCGTGCTCCCGTCATGACTAATTATTCTCAATGGTCAGTACTGTGAAGATTGTCTAAAAATGTCTGAGATTATGTCTTTTTATCTCAAACTGTAAACATGTTTCTTCACTGCATTGCTGCAAATGTGTTGCATATATTGTAATGTTTGTGTCAACAAGGTTTTCTCCCTGGGCCTTCACTGAAAATGGGATTGTAAGCCTAGTTGGACTATTCTAGTAAGAAAATGTCAGTAAATAAAAGTAAAATGTCATGGGCCACCACAGAACTCCTCTGTCTTCCTTCCTTATTCTAGTTTTGTGGCAGGGATTGAAATGACCACTGCCACAGTCCATGTGTGAAACTGCTTTATTTTTTTTTTATTTTACATTTGTTAACCCGGGAACTCCAAATGGACACAGGTCCATTTTCAGCCGAGGCCCGGGGAGAAAAGCTCCACATAACACTAAGAATGAATACATCCAAGAACAAATAGGCGTAGCATTAACAATTTCTAGGTATTTGCAATAGTGAATGATGCATGAAGAAAAGCTTGAATTATCTTTTTTTGTTTTTACTAGAAGGTTGCTTGTTCTGTTCAGAACATTACATTAAACAGGTCTACTGGCTCTGTAAAGGACTTAGCATTGGAATAGTTGGGTCATGACGGATTCCTAGCAACAGTGCAGAGTATGGATTTATGCATACTATGATTAAATGACTCCCTCCTTATGCACATGTTCATATTCTAACCTGAAGGCAACAAATGGAAATCTTGCCTGAATCAGCTGACTAACAAAGTATTTGGCACAATACAATGCTCCTTCAGTTACAAATCAATTAAAACAATCCTCCTACATCATTTTTAGAAAAACATTAAGAGCCAATCAACTATGTAAAACCATAGTCACGTGATACCATTTTGTCACACGACTTAGCAACTCAAGTGCTTACATACCGAACTTATATATTTCAAAAGTTTATCTAAGCATAAATTGAAATACTTGCTGTAAGTGAGTGGAAGCAACGTGAAAGCGGTCATACTCTATTAAACTTTATTTGTTTTTATCCTGCTTTGTTTACCATCTCCTTGGTTTTGATTTTACTTACGATTTTATTTACAAGGAGCTGGTTTTATCCTTTTACATGGCTTGCTTTTATTTTTCACAATACTGTTGACAGTGGCATTAAAAAACACCAGCTGACCCATTGACCTCCCTTCTGACCGAAAGATTGCAGAGTGCATGTTCTGTGCCACCATCACAATCAACTTAAACATGGCTTCATGTTGGTCTGTGATGCTAAGAGTTTCTCTTTTAGTATTCCATGACGGATGGATGAAAAATGTAGTCTTGGAATTGGTGTGGTAAATTTGCTTGACTTCAGTGCTTCTTGCTTTCGTATAATTGAGTGAACTGACTCTCATGGGTAGTATGCATTGCTGGTTATCCTCCCAAACAGCACTAATCCCTCTGAAAAAATGGTTTCCTGTGATGGCATTTTGCAGGCATGATATGGAGCATCGTTGAGTGACTTACCATGATATTTGGTGATCAGAGCTGCCACCATGTTTCCAGAAGATTGAGTCATCTTCTCCAACTTTTTCACATCAGGACTGCTAACTGACAAGGAAATGAGTCCTTGTAGTTTGATCCATTGTTTATGAGAAAAAGCCCTAATAGTTTTTCTTTTTGACCTTTTCAAGTGTTTTGGTTTAAGAATTTTGTTATTCAGTTTTGTACATAGATCATAAGTTGCATTGTTCTGTCATTTTACTAGCTGTGTAGTGGGTGGGTAAGTGCATTTGTGTAAGTTTGAGACCCATAGCTGTGAGTGAAAAAAAAATTTGGAAAGAACACCGAAAGTCAGCATTTACTGTTCATTTTTAAATCACTTTTTTTTTGTGGGGGGGGGGGAGGCTAGAAGAAGGGAAGAAATGATGCGTTCTCCACACTGCTGTTACTTCTAGTTCATGGGATGACTGGACATCACTTTGTCCTGAGTATTCTTTCTGTGTTCTTTGCATTGGTATATGTTCACCTTTCTGTTCAGGGTCTTAATAGTTACAAGTGTTAGACATGCAAACTGTTACTAGCTCAGGCTATTCATGGTTGCTGTCATTAAACTGCTATGTATGCATTACATAAAGTTTGAAAGTAGAATACAGCAAAGACGGAGTGTATGTACAGGATGGACACTTCATAGGTTGGTACTAGGCTATCAGCCCTAGGGCCTATACAAGCCTAGCCATAACAATTCCCTGGCTATTTCTTCCCACATTATAGCATATGGTGCTCTCTAGGAGCTGAAACGGAAAACATGAGCACCCTAAGAAGGTTGTGGGAATGTGTTGCTCTCACGTTCTTTCTCTTATCCTGCAAGAGTTCTTTCAAAGATCATTCACTGTTTCCAGTCGCATTCAGAGTTCAGCACTAAGTGAAATTAAATGATTACTCCAGAATGGTTTCCTGGTATGACTCAGCCTTGATTGGCATTCTGTTAATACTGGATCCTGACATATTTCACCCTTTCTGTATTTGGTGCAGCTCCTCCATCTCTCACTTCTGCTAGGCCAGCATTTCAAATCTGAACCCTGCAACTGGCAGGCCTAGGCCCAAATTTAGGCCCAAAAATTGCGAGTCTCAGACTCAGGCCCAGGTCCCAGTCCAGACCTACTTAATAACTTGCTTTTGTGATAGGAAGTAATAACTTATGACTGTGCGCATACACTGGCACGTGTGTCTTCATCTGAAAGAAGCATTCATTCTCTGAGTTCTTATTACATTTCTACTGAAACATGGTTGGGGGTGTACCTAGATAGCCCCCATTTTTGCAGGCTATGGGAGATCTTGTCATTATCCTCTGACCACGTTTTGAACCCCTTATCACTCTCACCTGGCATTAGAACACCTTATCATTCTCACCTGGCATTAGAATACCTTATCATTCTCACCTGGCATTGGAACACCTTATCATTCTCACCTGGCATTGGAACACCTTATCATTCTCACCTGGCATTAGAACACCTTATCATTCTCACCTGGCATTGGAACGCCTTATCACTCTCACCTGGCATTGGAACACCTTATCACTCTCACCTGGCATTGGAACACCTTATCATTCTCACCTGGCATTAGAACACCTTATCACTCTCACCTGGTATTTTTTTCCTTTTGTCTTGATAGTCAATGCTTCTTTTTTTAGTCTGCTCAGCCCTCCAGCATTTTGATCATATCCCTTCCAAGACTGAATGTAAATAAGAGTATTGCCTGTTAGACAGTGCATAGTCACAGATTGCTTTCAAGATTCTTTCTGTCAGATTCCAGAAAGTTGCTGAAGTATTTTATATTCCAAAGAGTACCTTAATAAATGTTATACAACCCGAAAGAACAAAAGCTAACCTTTCTCTAACTCTGGGTGTTGAGAGTGTTTGCCATAACCCTAAATAAGTCAGTAGTGACCATACATGTCCTCACCCAAGTACTTTGTGTTCATATGTTTTAGGCATGAAGAAGGCATTTAACTCCATATGACTCAGTTTCTGCAGTTTTTGCAGAACTATGTGCTTCATCTTTTATTCACAGCAACTTTCTACTGAGGCCTAGAAACTGTTGGATTACTCCAAGATCCAGAAACTACATTTTGTCTTCACATAATTAACTTGCTTAGGCACCCTATAAGAAGCTTGTCTTGCTGCTGTTGTCTCTTTGTCCACACAAAGCTGCAGATGGATGTACCATGGCTTGGCAGAGAACATGTTCAAAAACTCCTGTCTGAACCTGAGTAGGAGATTATAGCTGCCACGACATTACCTCATCCATTGGCATGTCGGACCCTGCCTCATTAAGGCCTAAGGCAATGTATCCCCTGATTCCTCCTATAACTTAGTGCAGATACTGACTGTCCGTGTCCCTTTTTCATTGTAGGGCTTAATTAAATTAACTGTCAGAGTTTGTGGCCTGCTTTCTGCATTGTAACTGGACTACATAGTCTACATCGCTCACCTTTCTTAGAGTAGTAAAAGGACCCTCCCATGAAGTCTGTGGCTTAATCTGAGCAGGAAGTATTTACCATCATATTTTGTCAAACAGGATATATTTTCTAGCAGTAGGTGTCCGGTTGCACCAGACCTTTTCTTGCTGTGGTACTTGTACTAGGTGCCCATGTATCAGCCACATGAGGTTCCAAAGCCTGGTCCTCATATTTAGGATATGCATGACAATGGTCTTTTGAGAATCTCGTTTATCATCGCACTCATCAGAAATGACCCTGTGGCGATAAGTAATTCACAAAGAGAGTGACCCAAGTCTGCAAAAAGCCTTAAAAAAAGATAAATGATTTTTCATTATGTTGCCTTTCTTATATATCTATCTCATACACACTTCTTAGATATATTTCTTATACACATATATATTTTAAATATACTTTCCATATACATATTTTTTTTATATATTTTTAATAACATGTAGATAAATGTACATTATATAAATAATAACAATTATATGCATATTCATTAATACATATATATGCTTATATTTGGTTTATATGGTATAATAAATAATTAACTGTGATTTCTTATGTATTGCACAGAATATCAAATGTCATTTTTAAAAAATTATTTTAAAAGGAACTTCCTATTTTGGGGTTTGTCACTTTAAATTGATAATTGATTAATTGATTTTTATGTGTGAATTTACTATATAAGGACAGCACTTGAAAAGGAAATGTATTGGTTTGAAAAAGCATTTTATGCGAAAGCACTAACCGTTTGTCTGTGGATCCAATAAATAGATTTTATTTCATTACTTGGAGTTTCCAGCTTTCTTTGGACTGAAAAGTCGTTGTATTGGATTGTTTGCAAAAATTTATCTTTTGGCTTTTATTATTCTTTGGACTGAAGAGTCATTTATTTTGGATGAACTGCATAACCATTTTGGGCTTTGTCTGAATAGACTGTGACTTTTTACCATTACCAAAACATTTATTTAGCAAGAATACAAGGAGCGAGTGTGAGCGCCAGTAGTCGTTCGTTATTTTTATACATACTCTGGCTTTTTTTCTACTGGTGTTCCATTTCATACGGTGCGCAACAGTTTACTTTTTTATTTTTATTATACTTAAAAATATTTGTTTGTCTTTGACCAGGGAACTCTGACTGGGCAGAACCCATTTTCACTGGAGGCCTGGGAAGAAAAGTTCCATCACATTGGATTTAATTTATATTATCAGTGATTGTTATAAGAAAATAACATTATTTCAGAACAGATAGACATGGTAAATGAATATTTACATTCATGAAATAATGAGAAATAAGGCTATGTGCAATGTTGTATGGAGCCATTACCAAGGTTTTGGATTCAGGAAGAAAGAGGTCATCATCTCTCTCTACTATTCCCTCATTAGGCCAGTCAAGTATAATGCCCCATTTGTCATGTACCTCACTAGACAGATGCAACAGCTGGAAAGGCGACAAAAGTATCCCACGAAGAGGATCCTAGGCCTTAAACACATGTCCTACATGGACAGACTCAGAAAACTCCAACTATTCTCTGTCTCATATCATCTACTAAGAGGCGATCTCTGCTTGATTTACAAAGCCATGCCTAACCAAGCTCTGTTAGAAATGCTACATCTAAAGAAATCCCAATCCCTTCACACCACACACTCCAGATACCTCAACCTCATTACCACAATCAACAGGACATGCTGGAGGGATAAATTCATAACCCAGAGACGCCCATGCTCTGGAATTGACTTCCCATACATGTCAAGCAGAGCACCTCACTGCCTCTCTTCAAGTGACATCTTGATGAGTGGATGGGAAATAGAAAGTTCAACCTGGGGATCACCCCAGTGGCTCTACTGGAAGAGGCATTAGGAACTAAAATCAGGTGGCACAATGCCAGGGCACTTTTATGGGCTAGGCTTGTAAAGGCTCCAGGGCCATTAGCCTAGTACAGGCCTATGAACCTACATGTAGTTTGGTGCAAGATTACATTCTTAAAACTGATAAGAGTACTAGATTTTTAGAAAATATAAACACATAGTTTTAGGAGAGAATAACTGAGGAGAAATAAGTGTGTGAATCTCTACAGTAGACTTTGTAAGGAAGTTTTAGAGATAATTCAGAGAAAAGAAGATGAAAGTAAGATGTATAACTGTGTGGAAGAGACATATCAGTAATGTATAATAAAATGTATAACCGTGTGGGAGGAGGCAAATTGGTAATGTATAATAAGATGTATAACTGTGTGGAAAGAGACATGCATAATAAGATGTATTACCGTGTGGGAGGAGACAAACTAGTAATGTATAATAAGATGTATAACTGTGTGGGAGGAGACATATGGGTACTAAATCATAAGATGTATAACTGTGTGGGAAGAGACATGCATAATAAGATGTATTACCATGTGGGAGGAGACATATGGGTAATGTATAATAAGATGTACAATTGTGTGGAAGGAGACATATTGGTAATATATCATAAGATGTATAACTGTGTGGGAGGAGACATATCGGTAACATATAATAAGATGTATAATCGTGTGGGAGGAGACATATCGGTAACATATAATATGTATAACCGTGTGGGAGGAGACATATCGGTAACGTCTAATAAGTTGTATGACCGTGTGGGAGGAGACATATCAGTAAAATATAATAAGATGTATAATCGTGTGGGAGAAGACATATTGGTAACATATAATAAGATGTATAATTGTGTGGGGGGAGACATATCTGTAACGTATAATAAGATGTATAACCGTGTGGGAGGAGACATATCAGTAAAGTATAATAAGATGTATAATCGTGTGGGAGGAGACATATCGGTAATATATAAGGTGTATAACCGTGTGGGAGGAGACATATCGGTAACATATAATAAGATATATAACCGTGTGGGAGGAGACATATCGGTAACGTCTAATAAGATGTATGACCGTGTGGGAGGAGACATATCAGTAAAGTATAATAAGATGTATAATTGTGTGGAAGGAGACATATTGGTAATATGTCACAAGATGTATAACTGTGTGGGAGGAGACATATCGGTAGCATAAGATGTATAACTGTGTGGGAGGAGACATATCGGTAACGTATAATAAGATGTATAACCATGTGAGAGGAAACATATCCATAATGTATAATAAGATAATGTGAAGAGGGTTATAGGAAAGTCACCACACGAGATCCGTTACAGAGACACTCTTTAATAAGCCAGGAATCACACTTTGTGAGTGTGGTTCCTGGCTTATTAGAGTGTCTCTGTAACAGATCTCATGTGATGACTTTCTTATAACCCTCTTCACATTATCTTATTAGTTGGCTGCTTTGAGGGTTATTTTTCTCCACTTTGGTTTGTTTAATGTATAATAAAGTTGTATAAATGAGTGGAGGAGACATATCAGTAAAGTATAGTAAGATGTATAATTGTGTGGGAGGAGACATATGGGTCATATAAGATGTATAACTGTGTGGGAGGAGAGATATCGGTAATGTATAAGAGGGTGGCAATGTTTAGAATGTTAGTAGTAAAGTAAGACATTATTATTGTTATTGCTTGTTATTATTATTATTATTATTATGTTAGAGTAATTGAAGAAAGGGAACCTTACAACTGATGAGCACAGTAGTGTTAGGTAGCAGCAAGCACAGTAGTATTAGATAGCAGCGAGCACGGTAGTGTTATGTAGCAGCGAGCACAGTAGTATTAGATAGCAGCGAGCACGGTAGTGTTAGGTAGCAGTGAGCACGGTAGTGTTAGGTAGGAGCGAGCATGGTAGTGTTAGGTAGGAGCGAGCATGGTGGTGTTGGGTAGGAGCGAGCATGGTGGTGTTGGGTAGGAGCGAGCATGGTAGTGTTAGATAGCAGCGAGCACTGTAGTGTTAGGTAGCAGTGAGCATGGTAGTGTTAGGTAGGAGTGAGCATGGTGGTGTTAGATAGCAGCGAGCATGGAAGTGTTAGGTAGCAGCGAGCATGGTAACGTTAGGTAGCAGCGAGCATGATACTGTTAGGTAGCAGCGAGCACGGTACTGTTAGGTAGCAGCAAGCATGATACTGTGAGGTAGCAGCGAGTGTGATAGTGCTAGGTAGCAGTGAGCACGGTAGTGTTAGGTAGCATCCTTCCTGCTAATAGAAATCTGCTTATTAAGTAAGCTGTTTTGATAGATTTAGCTTGGGTATGTAAGTAAGGATATTAGGGGCATGGCCTGATCATGGTCAAATGGGGCCCCAGGCAAGGGAATGAACCAGCCCCCCCCCCACAGCTATTCTGGTGTCCCATTACTTGTCTTTCTCCCCTATTACCATAACACCGCTCAAAACAGTCAGCTTGCATTCTATTTTCTTCTTTTAATTTTGAAATAATTGCAGATATATGGATTTAATTTAAAACTTTTAATTTAAGTATCAGGTTAGTCCCCCTAGGCTAAGAATGTCATTTCAGGGGAGACTCTTAGTGGTGATGTCATAACAGATGTCCACTACAGCCAGGGTGATCCACAAGTAGGGCCTGGCATGTTTCCAAAGTTGCTGCTGCCATCCTCCGGGGGGGGGGGGGGCACAGCAAGCAGTGATGCCTATTCTGGTTGTGGCATGTGCCCAGCCCCACTTCACACCCATGCCTCACTGACCTAACCTTTATAGTCTGCCTTTATCCTAAAGTTATGGAACTGGCTTAACAAATATACTTAGCGTTATTCTAACATGACAGAGCATGTTCACCCTGGAGACCTGGTGCAGCTATGGGAATAGCCTGGTGCAAAACTTACACCCTTTCCTCTGGGTTTTCAAGGCTCAGTGAGAGATCATCTGACACCACTGGAACTGCCATGCTTTCCAGGGTGTGGGCCCCTATCTTGGAGAGAACCCATTCCTGGACACCCTGCCCTTTACAAGGAAAAGGTAACTCTCCCTGGGGCTTCCATTAGGTCTTGCAAGAGAACTTTATTTGTTTGTTTTCTGGGGTAGAGAACCTTTCTCCATGGACCATTTTCAGACTTAACCCAGAAGTGATGTCTGGTTAAGGGACTTGCTTAGAGTCACACAGTTAGGGAATGGAGGGTGCGGGCAAGTCACACAGTTAGGGAATGGAGGGTGCGGGCGAGTCACACAGTTAGGAAATGGAGGGTGCGGGAATCACACTTTGCACCACTGGACCACAAGAATAGCTAGTTAACATCTTTTTAATCTTCTAAGTGAAATGCCAGAAACACAATAATTTATTTAGAAATAAACCTGCAGCTCATGTATGTTTTTTAAACATTAGTAATATTTCTTAGAATAAATAGAACTTTTTTTCTGAGAAAGGGATAAGATTCATACAATTTAAAAGGTGTTTTTTATAATTATCCCTGTGACGTGTGTGTGTGTGTGTGTGTGTGTGTGTGTGTGTGTGTGTGTGTAGGCTTCATAAACACAGATGACAATGTCAGAATAATAAAGATAGCCCTGTGGTTGGTGTATTATTTGGCCATAAAAATGCTGATGTTACAGAGTACTGTATTTGAACAGGTTATTATGAAAGATATGAATGATTGTGATGTTAAGAATACTTAGTTCAAGGAATTTTAGTGTTGTACCCTTAAACCCCATGATTTAAATGGGAAGTTACTCAGATGTACTTGCTACTTAATAGCATTGATTCATTGGTAATTACTAGGCTAGCTGCCCTGTGGGCTGTTTTAATTTATTTATTTACCAGGAAATTCCGAGTGGACGCAGGTCCTTTTTCAACGAATGCCCGGGAAGAAAAGCTCCACATCATAGACTTCTCTATTACTTCCAACAATGGCACACATATAGCCCCTGACTCTACCACTAATCTATTAGGTATTATAATTAACAACAACCTCACTTTTGATAATCACATTAATAACACTATTAAAACCGTAAATAGAAAACTCAGCTCCTTATTTAGAATTAAAACCTTTTTAACTCCACAGGCCAAAATCACACTTGCTCACTCTCATCTTATTTCTACTCTTCTTTATGCTTCATCCATATACACTAACCTAAAGAAAAATAACCTCACTAAACTAGCAAATGCATACTATAGCATTGCTAGATTTGCCATCGGAAACCCATTTAGAACTCACCACTGTCAGAATCTACAACAACTAGACTGGCTAGAACTAAAAAATACATTATTACTCTCCCAAATTACCTTTGTTCATAGGATATTTTACCAACCAAAAATACCCCTATACTTTCTGACCTTATTTCTCCCTATTCTAACCTAAATTCTTTACGCTCCTCTAATAAACTTCTTTTGAAGTTAAGTAAGTCCAATAACATAGCAGGTGACTCACTTTTCTCCAACACCATAGGTAAATACTGGAATCTTCTATCGACCACTCTGACTTCTACCTCGTCACCCTTCCTCTTTAAACAAAAGCTCAAACAACATCTAAAAACACTCTGGTTATGCCCATGCATCAATCCTGACTAATCTTATGATTCTACTAACTACTCTTCTCTGAATCACCCTCTCTCACATCTCTCTACTCATTCTCCTTGAGTAGACATTCTCTAAATCACCCTTGTTAATTAGCCTCTGTTATGAATTTATATAGAACTCTCTATGGTTTATACTTACTTAATCAATTATACTCTTCATGAATGTTTTACTAAAGTATAACTCCCCTATCTTGTACTGTAAAGAAAATTAGAGTAAGTGTCCTTCCTAGTATATATTTTCAACTAGTATAATCTAGATTAAACCTTATTTCTGTTGGTATTTTACTAACTACTTACTTTCTTTATGTAAATGACTTGTTTGTATTAACTTCAATGTGGAGCTTTTCTCCCCGGGCCTCTGCTGAAAATGGAAATGTATCCAGTTGGACTAGCCCGGTAAACAAATGTAAAATAAATAAAAATAAATAAACATCATGTACATGATAGAGATACAAAGTTGCAGCAATAGTAACAACATTACAGGTTGTTGGCTTTAATACAATAACAAGATATTGATTATCAACAGTATATACAGAAAATGTTGCAAGTTAAGATAGTTTCTTGTCATTTATAATACTAGTAACAAAGTTGTCAGACAAGATTTTAAAGTATGTAAAGACGACTAGCTAATTCTGACTGTGGGTAGTAGTGGCGGTAGTATAGTTGGGTTAAGAGTCTAGGTGGGGGGGTAAGGGTGGGGATGTTAGTCTGGGTTAGAACAAGGACAAAGCCAGTGCAAATTTAAGTGGAATTTGAGCGCAGTCTTGAAAAGGTTGCTGGAAGGTAGAGTAGTTATAGAGGGTGGAAGATTGTTCCAAAGTTTAGATCTGGTACATGAAAATATGGCTTTAAGCCTAGCAAGTTCTGCTTCCAAAGATGTGAAACAAACCCTGCCTCTTGTGTCTGTAAGGTAAATACCTTAACCATTATAACAAACCAAAATCATACTGTGAGGAGGTCCAGAATTTGTTTAAATATTTTTTTTGCTCATTTCTAGTATTGGTCCTAGAGTCCTTAAAGGCTTTACTGGTTTTCCATTAGAGATGTTATTGTTTTGATAATTGCTGTGTGGTTTTAAGTCCCTAATGCTATTTTGTACTTCTGAAGTACTTTGCAAAAAATGATGGGCATATTTTACATTGAGCTCACATTTTTTTTCTGTCCATTATGGATATGTGGATGATTGCTGGCTATTTTAATTCAATGAATGAATGTATTATTTTTATTTAAAGCATAATCAACTTATCAGACTTGCATTAAAATCTGAAGTGCTTGATATTGTTTTTTTAATGTAATGGATTCCAAAATTTTGGAGAGAACAACTGTAACTTCATTTTAGCATAAAAACTTGTTCTTCTAAATTATTTCCTCAAAGCATTCATTTGTCATCTGTCTGACATTCTAGACCCAAGTTCCAATTTTTACTATTAAAATGTATCCACACATACTGATTTGTGAATGATTTTCAAATGAAATTGCACCTTATTTTTTATTTGTCTGTGACCACATACAGTCTGTTTCTACAAGTATTCTTTTGCAGAACAAAATAATACTGTGAGATGCAATTTCAGTCTGAGCTTTCAAAATGACACGTCAGTATAAGCATTGTTCATTTTCTTAGGAGACATTTATGCTTTTTACCAGTGAATTGTTGTACCTACATAAAGCGCAGATCTCAAGCAAAGTACTTTTTACAAGGTTTTTGCTTTTTAGAACCATTATTTTTGGGTTCTAAAACTTGTTTTCACCAATTAGGTGCCAGTGTTCAAATAACTTCACATTTTCATTAGCAAGTAGTTTAGAGACACTTGATTACTTGTATAAGAAACTGGGTCACACACATGGCCCAATGTACACACTGTGCTTGTGGCAAAGGCAAGACTAAAGACCACTTAACTATAGGATCTCTAAACACCTTAGCGCGAGCCATTGTCACTAAGACGATAATGTCTTATAAGGGTGTATACTATTCTATTGACTACTAGGGCCCTTATAAGCCTAGTCATGCAACTCAAATGTGACTCACAAATTTGATTTATACAGGGGGTAATTTACTTACTGCCTCTGTCTATAAGAGAACATGGGTGCCAGACTGAGAGCAGGAGAGAATTTCCGATTACCTATCCATTGGTCCAACCAGCTTTTATTGGAATAAATAAAGAGTAAGCCCAGATAAATGGGATGGTCGCATCTGTTAGATTACTGTGAGAATAAAGGACTATTAAGAGTTGTGCAGTATGAATTCCAGGTTTGAATAAGTATTTTTAAACCTTCCCACAAAGCTAAGTCAAAACTATACAAACTCCATCTAGAATCTACTACACACTCTCTCCTCACTAAAAACCTACTTTGTTCTGGAGATATAGACTAGGTCCCTTATGAAACAGAGATAGTGCTTGGAAAACCTGGATTAAAACTAAACAACCACCTCTTCCTCAAAAATGCAGACAACTGAGAAACCTTGCAAAAAAACATACTGCTAATGACAAAACATTCTACTATATCTTTGCTCAGCTTAATAACAAATCCAATCCTCAAATTTTGGTAAACTCTCAACAAGATCCTCTATCCCGGAAAGCCCTCTAATCCCTCCCTATACCCTAACACTTCCTCTCAGGAAACAGCTACCCTCCTGAATAAACACTTTATCTCTTCCATCCAAAATCTGGTAACCTCTAAGCCAAACTCTACATCAGCACCCACCTCTCCAAGTCCCACTAACACAACTTTGTTTTCTTTTGAGCCAGTTCCCATTACTTACATCAAATCTCTACTACTCAAGCTAAAACCTTGCTCTCCTTCCACTGACAATCTATCTCCTACATTCCTCAAACTTGTTGCCGACTCAGCTGCCTATCCTATATCTATACTAATTAATCAATCTATTCTGGAATCAACTGTCCCCACCCTTTGATAATCTTTCTTTACTATCCCTTTTCATAAAGGTGGAAACTCCACTGACCCCTCAAACTACTGACCTATTGCCATTCTGTCCCCCCTCTCTAAGATATTAGAAAAATGTATTCACTCACAGCTTCTCAATCACCTCCTCACGTACCACTTACTTACCCCTACCCAGCATGGATTTCATCCTCACCACAGCACCATCACTGCCCTCCTCTCCTTCACTCAAATCATTGCAGAGGCCCTAGACAACAATAAACTCATTTCCTGTCTCTTCCTAGATCTCTCCAAAGCCTTTGATACTCTCTCTCATCCTCTACTACTATCCAAACTCGCAAATCTCCACCTATCCCCTCTGCACTTGCCTGGTTTAATAGTTACCTATCTGGCAGGGAACAATCTGTCAAATGGTTCTCATCCTCCTCACCTTTCCTTCCCATCTCCACTGGTGTTCCCCAAGGCTCCATCTTGGGACCCCTTTTGTTTAACATCTTCACCAATTATCTTTACATCTCATGCAAAAAATCCTCCCTTATTCAGTATGCCGATGACTCCACACTTATATCCATCTCAAATAACATTCCTGAATTACACTCCGACCCAAAAGGCCCTACTATCCACTGAACAATGGCTCTCACAACCTATTGATCCTAAATCCCAAAAAGACCAAACTCCTACTTTTCCTTCCCCGTTCCCTTTCTCATCACAAAACCTCCTTTTTTATTGCATCTTCTAACAATACAACTATCCAACCTGACACCCACACAAAACTCCTAGGGGCAGTATAAATGTTTATAATGAAGGGTTTTGTGAAATAATTTATGATAATACTTCAGATAAATGCCCCTTAGTACACTGTGAACCTTATTTAGATGGTAACACAATTTGTATAGGTAATATAGGTGACGACAAGGTTCATGAAGGAGGTTATTTTAATCAGTCCATTTCGAACATTGAGGTGGTTCCTGAAGTGAACCAATGTACTTCATCTAATTTTTTGTCCTTTTCAAGTTTCTTTGAGGAATTCTTACAGGGTCATAGTTGTTCAGTGGTCACAGTACACTGTGAAGGTATACTAAGTAATCCAAGAATTTTATACAACAAAAGTCACGATTTTAAGATATACAACTATTCAAGTATTGAAATTAATGAGGATCATGCCGACTTGTTTTCAAAGGGATTTAATTTTGTAACATGTAGAAGGGGGAATATTGTTGATTCATTAATTGATTTAAAACTTTTCACCTGGAAGATGAATTTGAAGACAATTTTTGGTGATGAAAGGGATAATATTAATAGTGGAGGGACAAGTACATTAACAAAACCAAGTATTTACAACCCTGTCATGAGCCAAATAGTGGCGAGCTTTGAGAATATTTGTGAACAGGAATTTAGGGATTACTATAGGCAGAGACAAGATGAACCTAAATACAACATGACTAAATATGAATATGATTTGGTGACAATATTAAGCAAATTGGATTGTATACGCATTATGAAACCGGACAAGGGCAATGGGGTTGTTATAGTTAACAAACAAGACTACATTAGTACTACGATGTCCATGTTATTGGAGGACAATTACAACAAAACCAGTATTAACGAAATTAACATAGCTTACAAAAAGATAGATTTGGTCTTGGATGATATGATTTTCCAAGGAGAGATAACAGAGGATGAATATAAATTTATGACCAATGAATACCCTGTAATTAGTGGTATATTTGGAATCCCCAAGATTCATAAAGGGCTTGACAATGTAAAATTTAGACCCATTGTAGATGGAAAGCAAAGTACATTAAGTTTTATTAGTCAGTTCTTGGACAACAGACTAAAAGCTGGCTTAACAAAAACACCACATATTGTCAAAGACTCTTGGCACTTTTTAGAGATGATCAAACATCTGGATGTACCCAAATATTTTTACTTTGTTACCATAGACGTTTGCAATTTATTTACAGTGATTCCACATGATGTTGGCCTTAGTTGGTTAGAGGAGCAACTGTATGTAACGGGGATCTATGAACAGGATGAAATTAATGCATATGTTAGACTTATGGAAATAGTATTGGATAATAATTTTCTATACTTTTATGGCCATTATTTCAAGCAACGGACTGGGGTTGCTATGGGGGCTGCTTGTGCCCCCATTTATGCCAACTACATCATGGCATTTTGGGAGAAAGAATATGTGCACAACAGTGAATTTAGTCCATTTATCAAATTATATCTAAGATTTGTGGACGTTATTTTTATCATTTGGATAGGTGATAAACCACTGTTGGAAAATTTCATCAAATACATTAATAACACGGTGTGGTTTTTAAAATTTACACATGAGATTAACAACACTACAACAGAATACATCGATGTTAGGCTAACATATGACAAAAACAAAGGCAAGATGAGATCCAACATATATAGAAAGCCCAAATTTTCAAACTCGTATTTGCACTATGACAGCTGGCACCCTAGCCATCAGAAGAGGGCCATTGTCAAAGGGCAGATGGTTAGGGAAGCCCGCATGGTCAGTGATGAAATTGATTTTCAGTCTGAATTAGAGTTTATGACGGGGTTATTTCTTAATAGAGGATACCCGGAACATTTATGTGCAGATTTAAGAAAAGAAATCCAACAAAAAAGAAAAAACAAAGTTATGCAATCAATATTAACATCGGATATTGATCAATTTGGGTACTATGACAGTAATACTGGTCAAATTAAATATGGTAGTGGTACTATTTTATACATTCTTACATACAATGGGGATACGGACTTTGTTGTTAAGACAGTTATGAAATATTGGGAAGTATTTCAAAAAAGCAGGGAGTTAAATTTACTTTTTTCTCAGAAGCCCAAGTTCGTTTATAAAAAAGATATGTCATTGAAAGACACTTTTGAAAAAAGCACAGTTAAGTACATAGATTCATGTAATAGAGCAAGGGGTAATTTCAAATGTGGTAGGTGTACAACTTGCAAACACATATTGATAACAGGACAAAAAGTATTGATTAATAACTGTGACATTGTCATTGGAGGCCACTTTGATTGTCACACTAAAAATCTGTTTTATTTAGCTAAATGCCAAGATTGCAGGGCATTTTATGTGGGAAAGACATGTAGAAGGTTTAGAGATAGGATTAAGGAACATATCCTAGATATACAGCACAAAAAAACCCACTAATGCCCTGGCAAGACATGTGATAGCCAACAGTAAACATCAATTTAAATTTTGTGTGATACAACACGTGACTCAGGACCCACAGGGTAGAATCACTAGATATCATTTGGATATGAGTGAACTCACATGGCAACTTAGGCTTGATGCATGTACTTATCCAGGGTTGAACGAGTGCATTTCTATCAAGCCTTGGCTTACATTAAAAAATATTTGTGGCTGAATTACTTGTAACACAAAACACAAACAATAATTTTTAACATTTTTAAAAATTGAATGAGCTTTACAAGCTTACTTTTGAATGGAAATATATGTATATATACATTGTTCATACCTTTCACACTTTTATATACATTTTTACACTTTCCAGATTGTGATCACATGTTGTTGTAGTTTCAACATTTGGGATAGCAGAAATTATTATCATAGACTGTTTCCATTAATATGATTAAATATAAGTAGGTACTTTTTCATAAACACACATATACATTCAAGTTTACATACACATAGTATTGTTTTAGTATAAGTTTACAATTTATTATGTTTGATTATATTTTAGAATAGTAACCTTCATAATTTTGGATGTCACGCAATACAATGACACAGACACCAACAATATCAACAATATTTTTAACATTTTTATTTTTTTATATACTTTTCCTTATTCATGTTTTTTAACTTTCTTTATGTGGTTGAGCAGATATTGTTTAGTTTAATAAATAAATACTTTAGGTTGTAAAAAAAAGGGGGGGGTTGAGATTTATTGTATTAGGCATTGTTAATTAGTCATAATTAGTTGATTAAGTTGTATATATAATGTCGGTTACTGGTTCACCAATCTTATGAAGTCAGTGCTTTGAGACGAAACCTAGGTCATTGGTGAATTGGTGCTGCTCATTTTGTGCGTTGGACAATAAACCTGTATTTTTACATCTTGGGCAGTGTGGATATCGTTTTTCCTGTGCATTTCCTGTTTGTAAGTTGGAATCGGTTCTTACTATCCAAACTTGCAAATCTCCACCTATCCCCTCTGCACTTGCCTGGTTTAATAGTTACCTATCTGGCAGGGAACAATCTGTCAAATGGTTCTCATCCTCCTCACCTTTCCTTCCCATCTCCACTGGTGTTCCCCAAGGCTCCATTTTGGGACCCCTTTTGTTTAACATCTTCACCAATGATCTTTACACCTCATGCAAAAAATCCTCCCTTATTCAGTATGTTGACGACTCTACACTTATATCCATCTCAAATAACATTCCTGAACTACACTCTGACCCAACAGGCCCTACTATCCACTGAACAATGGCTCTCTCACAACCTGTTGTTGTGTCTTTCGGCTTTTCCGGTTACAGAACTCCGGTCCGCTAATGATTGGCAGTAGATTTTTACGTGCTGAGTTGCTGGCCCTAACACACAACCTTCAACGAAATACCAAAAAGACCAAACTCCTACTTTTCCTTCCCCGTTCCCTTTCTCATCACAAAACCTCCTTTTTTATTGCATCTTCTGACAATACAACTATCCAACCTGACACCCACACAAAACTCCTAGGGGTCATTATCGATGACGAACTAAAGTTCAACCTACACATACTCCAGTGTATAAAAAAAACAGAAACTAGGTCTGGTATATCGGAACAAAAAATCCCTAACCCCTGAATCTAGACTTACCCTGGGCCAGGCACTCCTCCTCTCCTCCCTATTATACGCCGCCCCAGTTCTTACCAGTATCCATGCCGCCACTCTAAACAAACTCCAACAGACTTACCATAAAATAGCCAGATTCATTACTAACTCCCCATACAACTCACACCACTGCATTTCTTTAAACTCTCTTCAATGGCTTGAACTTACCCAGTTTCTGCTATCTTATCAATTTCATATGCTACACTCTATTCTTTATAAAATCTCCTTCTGTCTTCATCTACATCCCATCCCGGACCCTTCTAACCAACAATTACTTGATGTCTACCACCCAAAAAGTTCAGTAGGCAAACTACTCTATAAACACTCCCTTGCCCATGCTTGGAACAAACTTCCCCTTGACTTACGTTCAGTCTTCCACACCTCACACTTTAGAAATGAACTAAAATCTTATTTTATCAATTCCAGGACCTGCCCTTGCCATGACCCCACCTAGTCTTCCTTCCCTTTATGTACCCTCAAAAGGACCATACTTAGTAACTCATTACACCTCTCTCTCCAATGTGTCTATTATGCATTTGCATAATTTTATACAAACAAAAACATTTTATTGTTCACCTATTGAACTATATCAGTGTAAAACTGTTACTAAGCTTCTTTTTAATACAACTTTAACTTTATGCATCTAACCCAACATACGTGAATCTTTTTGCTATAACTGCTATTATATCAATATTGTTTAAAGCTGTACTTGTTTAAAAATGTAATACTGGAGCTTTTCTCCTCGGGTCTCCACTGAAAATGGGCCACAAGCCCAGTTGCACAAACCCGGTTAACACATCAATAAATAAATAAATATGTCAATGGTGTTGTTCTCCTTTTTCTTTCTGGCACATATTTATATATGTATATAGGTTATATTTTGATATACCTGTACTTTCTTATGTAAGATTAATACACTAATTACTGTAATATGTTTATTTTTCCTTTTGTTTCTGTAAATCAATAAAATTGTGTTTTAAAAAATAAATAAATAAATAAATAAATAAATAAATAAAATATGTATAGCTTTAATATGCAATTTCAGTTTTGTCCACTGGATGTCATAGTCACCTTGTTTTTAATATAGACTAGTCAAGCATTGGGAACACAACATTGTTTGTTCTTCTTTCGGCTTTTCCCGGTTAGGGGTAGCCACAGCAGAACTCCGGTCTGCTAATGATTGGCAGGTGCCGAGGTACCAGCCCGACACCCGACCTTCAGTGAAGGCACTCCCATAAACTCATGTCCTTCTAACACCACTCGACCATGAGGAGGACATGCAGATTCCACACAGAAGGCGCTCCAGCCGAGAATCGAATGGGATCACCTCTTGCTGTGAGGCAACAATGCTACCGCTGCACCACCGCACCTTCCGGGAACATATTTTTTACTTTGTAATATAAACTTATATAGCATTTTATATTTTTCTAAATGTCTGGAAAACCTTTAACAGGAAAGTTTAAACTGGTCATGTAATTCCCAATTTCTTTTTAAAAAAAGCAGTTCTGTGGACCAAATTTTACATGGATGAAGCCTTTATAGGAGAAAATGATTAATATCTATGGTTGTATTGTGGAGTGTTTTCTTATTTTCATTTAATATAATTGCTTTCTCATATGCTAAACTCTGTAATATTAATATATCCCATGATGCTATAATTTTTATATTCAAAACACTGGAAGACAGGAGTGGAAAGGAAGTGTTAAGAAACGTTTAGTGCGACTGGAGTAAGATGGAAGTAACAGTGATGTTTAAATGTGAGAAAGGATTAGTGTGGGGAATGTGAAGGGGAGGTGAAAGGATGGATAAGTTAAGGAGGTTGCGAGTGTATGAAAACAGATGAGAGGAGGTGAACAAGGTAAAGAAAGACTGCTGGTTAGTTGATGGAGAGGTAGTTTTTTAGTACAATTTTGAACTTTTTTGTGTTCTGTGTACTGGTTATATTGCTAGGAAGAATATTCCATAGCTTAGCAATGGCATAGGAGTAGAGACACTGGCCAACACTTTTATTATTGGGCTTGTGTATGTCTAGGAGTTGTTTGTCAGCGGAGCATAGATTTCTGCTGGGAATGTGGGTGTGCAGGACAGATTGTAGGGCAGGGCAGCTATCAGGTTTGTATGTTAGTTGTTGTGCAATTGTGAGTTGTAGGTAGTCAAGATAGTAGGGGAATTCTAGCCAGTTTAGCTCTTTGAGAGGATTGCAGTGGTGGGTGCGGTATGATGGGCCTGTAGCAAATTTGGTAATTTTGTAAAAACAAGACTGAAGTTTAGTTTGTTTGTCTAGTGTAGATTAATGAAAATAGGTGCTCCATAGAGTAAAGTGGGGATCGGGTAAGTATTTGTTAGTGTCCTTCTGGTGCATGGATCCATAAAGTTTTCATGCCTGTAGAGTGTGCCAAGTTTGAAATGGGTTTCTTTAATAGCATTATGTATGTGTTGGTCAAATGTGAGTTTGTCTATGGTGATACCCAGTAGCTTAGCACTCAGCACTATTTCAATCTCTGTTTTGTTTAGGAAATAGATTTTGAATTCAGATGTGAAAGTTTTTGGGGGGAATAGTAAGAGTTTAGTTTTGGTAGGGTTAAGTAGTAAGTGTGCATTTTTTAACTGTGATTCTATCGAGGCAGAGGCCATCTTTGCCTTTTCCACAAGGTCTGGTGTGTTGATAGAGGAGAAAATGGTGGCATCATCGGCATATTGGATTAATGTATTGTGCTGGCAGGCAGTGTGTAGATTATTGATGAAAATTTTGAAGAGGAGGGGGTCCACAAATGGACCTTTGTGGGACACCAGTTTTGTTAGGCACATATTGGGATAGGCAGCCTTGCCACTTTACACATTGTTCTCTATTGGATAGGTAGCTAGTAAACTTCAACTTGGTGGGTGGTGAACAACCTAGAGATGATAGTTGCTGGAGAGGTTTGTCGTTTGAGACTGTGTCAAGGGTCTTTGATAGATCTAACAGAACTACTGAGGCCTGCAGGTTGGAGTCTTTGCTTTGACTGTATCTGAAAACAAGTAGAGGTGTTATAGTGCTGCATGCTGGCCTAAAGCTATGTTGAGTGGGTGTAAGAAGGTTGGTATTGATAAGGTGGTTTAGCAATTGTATATGCATACACTTTTCAAGCAGTTTGGATGGGGGGAAAGGATGGAAATAGGTGTATAGTTTGTTAGTTCATAAGATTTACCTCCTTTGTGCTGAAGGGTAATGATGGGTTTGTTCCAAAGGGTAGAGACATGTGATTCAATAATAGATCAATTTATAAGATTGCATACTGGATGGGCAATTGAGTCAGCAGTTAGTTTTAAGTATTCTGGTGGAAGATCATCAGAAGATGCCAAACACGGTTTTAGTTTGAGAAATAGTTTACAAATCAATGTAGTAGGTACTGGTAGCAAAGTGAAGGAAGGTATCCGAGTATTATGATTTGAGTAATTCTGGTTATTGGGAGAAGAGATATTGTTGCTCTTTTTGGTTATTTTGGTGGGGGGGATTGTAAAGAGAAGTAGACTTTTCTCTAGATATAAATCCTGTGACTAATTTAGCTATGCTATCAATGAAGTGGGTATAAAACATATTGCCCACTTCAGATGGTGTGTTGTCCGTGTTGGGGGAGGGGATTTGTGTGGAACCAGGGGTGAGAAGTGATGTGATGGCTTTCCAAAACGTTTTTGGATTGTTTTTATGGTTGGCTAGCTACTGTGGAAAGTAAGCTTTCTTATTAGCAATGACAGATTTTTTTTTGCTTTGTTACTTAATTGCCTGCAGTTTTGGAGATTTGCATCCATTTTATTTTTTAGCCAAGCTCTCCATGCTCTGTCTCTGGTTTCTAGGAATAGTTTGGAGGGTTTGATTAATCAAGCAGTATGGTTAGATTTTATTATCATATTATTATTTTATGCTGGTACTATCCCCCTTCTCAGTTACTGTTAACTGTTCACAGCCCTCTGGTGCTGATACTATCCCCCTTCTCAGTTACTGTTAACTGTTCACAGCCCTCTGGTGCTGATACTATCCCCCTTCTCAGTTACTGTTAACTGTTCACAGCCCTCTGGTGCTGATACTATCCCCCTTCTCAGTTACTGTTAACTGTTCACAGCCCTCTGGTGCTGATACTATCCCCCTTCTCAGTTACTGTTAACTGTTCACAGCCCTCTGGTGCTGATACTATGCCCCTTCTCAGTTACTGTTAACTGTTCACAGCCCTCTGGTGCTGATACTATCTCCCTTCTCAGTTACTGTTAACTGTTCACAGCCCTCTGGTGCTGATACTATCTCCCTTCTCAGTTACTGTTAACTGTTCACAGCCCTCTGGTGCTGATACTATGCCCCTTCTCAGTTACTGTTAACTGTTCACAGCCCTCTGGTGCTGATACTATCCCCCTTCTCAGTTACTGTTAACTGTTCACAGCCCTCTGGTGCTGATACTATCCCTCTTCTCAGTTACTGTTAACTGTTCACAGCCCTCTGGTGCTGATACTATCCCCCTTCTCAGTTACTGTTAACTGTTCACAGCCCTCTGGTGCTGATACTATCTCCCTTCTCAGTTACTGTTAACTGTTCACAGCCCTCTGGTGCTGATACTATGCCCCTTCTCAGTTACTGTTAACTGTTCACAGCCCTCTGGTGCTGATACTATCCCCCTTCTCAGTTACTGTTAACTGTTCACAGCCCTCTGGTGCTGATACTATGCCCCTTCTCAGTTACTGTTAACTGTTCACAGCCCTCTGGTGCTGATACTATCCCCCTTCTCAGTTACTGTTAACTGTTCACAGCCCTCTGGTGCTGATACTATCCCCCTTCTCAGTTACTGTTAACTGTTCACAGCCCTCTGGTGCTGATACTATGCCCCTTCTCAGTTACTGTTAATTGTTAGCAGCCCTCTGGTGCTGATACTATCCCCCTTCTCAGTTACTGTTAACTGTTCACAGACCTCTGGTGCTGAAATCTCTCAGTAGCAGCAGTGCATATGACTATACTGATTGACTCCCACTCATGGGGGGCTGTTATGATTGCCTTTTGTTGCACTTTGGGACTTAGTGCTAATTTGAACCTGTATGTGAAGGGCTATGTCCTTGGACTGCCAAATTACACACTGCTAAGGACTCATTCCCTGCTCTGAATTTTATGAAGTATTGCCCCTGTGTTCAAACACGCACCCTTTGAAAAATGAGTGCTTGCTGCCCTGGGTATTACACCAGTACGTAACGGCACACAGTTTTTTGTGAATATTTTACATAGTTTGCTATTGCAGCATTTTCCTGTTACAGTTAGTAGGAAATTTCAACATTGATATGAGCAATATTAATCACTACAATTACAGCAATTGGATAGATACACTGTAGGGTACTATCTTAACATGTACATATATCAGCTGACTTTGCTGTACTGTATATACCTGTTTGTGAAATGTAACATTTTTGATCACTGGACTTGCTTAATTTGACACTGACTATTTTATTGACAGCAGCTTGTATGTAATTTGGTTTCTTAGCATTCCAGATTGACAATTCATCTAGTTTAGTTGTAGATGATGTTTTGTAGACAATTCTTTGTCACACCCATTGATAACGGTATACAGTTATGCCCCCTGTTAGGGGCTACCTCATCTTTCTAGACTCCGTGAGGTATGTCAGAAAGGCATCTGTTAAATAGTTCAGTGAACTTGATACTAGGCAGAGGGTCTGTTTCTCCATCTGTGTACATTTTAGTTACAGCTTGCATTTTTCTCTTTTTTCCATTCAGCAGTTTACTGGCACACAACTGTTGTGTCCCACCCTATACGCTGTACATAGATTCCTAAGTGTGTACTAAGCTGATGACCACTAGGGTCTTTTTAAGCCTAGATATACATCCCAAATCTCTGACAAGTTCTGATACCCTTGATAAGTGTAAACAGGGGCATGGGAAATTAACCATTTGTATGTTACCTGTGTCCATTAGAGACATAGGGGCCAAACCATGGGTGTATTCCCTGTTCCCCATTCAATGGTCCAAGTTACACTTGAATTGGGTTGGGGGGAACTCTGCTTCACATGGATGGGGAGCCAGTTCCAAAAAAGGGTTGTCTCTGGAATATATGCCTGTCTTTCCAGCAGATCATTTTTATATTGCAGGCAAGGTTTAAGCCTTTAGAATGGATAATTTTGGTGCTGCTTTTTTTGTAGATATGCAGGAGGTCCATCAGGGTGGGGTTCTGACAATGCTTTGTATGTCAAGCATTAATATCCCCTCAAAATCCTGTAAGAGATAGAATACATGGATAGTGCCTTGAGGCGGTCTGCATAGGACATTGTACTTATGCTCTGTATTCTTTTAGTGAGAAACTTCTGTGGTTGTTCCAATTGTTGGTTGTGCCTAGTTAGGTACATACAACCGAGGGCATTGTACTCAATGATAGTTCTGATGAATGCCGAATACAGTGGGACAATGACTTTCTTAGACCTAGACGGGATACCTTTGTTTATAAGTTGCACAACATAGCATGATATCCTCACTACTGTAGACATGTGATAGTCAAAGGCTAGATTACTCTCTGTGTGTCTGAAGTCCCTGACTACTGGGTCATCTGTAAGTGGTGTGTTGTAAATATGATAGTTACCAGAGGTAAATGGTTTCCTGAAGGATACTGTTCCACATTTTTTGGCATTTAGTTAGTCCATGGCTCTGACACAAGTTATTTGTCTGTGTCAACCCTTCCTGGAGAATGTTAGTGTAGGTGAGGGATTCTAAGACTGCTCCCAATTTTTAATTGTCTGCACAGTTTGGTCAGCTAGAGGCCCTTGACATTGGCCTTGACTTCAGAGAAGTTAAATATTTTAATTATACAACTCTTGAGTTCTTCACTTATACCCTGCCATCTTGTTGATTTGCAGTGTGTTGTACATTGCTCTATCCTGTTATTTCTGAGTTCAGGCAGGCTTCATTATCTGTATGGGTGGAGGTGTTCACTGTTTCATGGGTTATTACCAATAAGATGTGGTTGTGGATATGGTATATTTGTTACACACAGCTTAAATATTTAAGAGTAATTTACTTGCCTTCTCGGTCAGTTATGAACATTCATGCTCCTCAGGTGCTGAGACCTCTCAATAGTGGCACTGCTCGTGTGCAGGCTGCTTGATCCCCACTCATGGGAAGGTATCACTCACTTCTCTTCCCTGCTACTTCCTAGGGTTGCCACGTTTTCAAATGCCCAAAGTGGGACATTTTTTGTAGAAACATGCAATTTTGCAGGACAGACATACCCACGGGAAGTGCAAAGGACAGAACTTCACTGTTTTTGTCCAAATAAAAGCTTTTTCGTGTAGCATACGAGTTGATTATGGTATTTCATATAATATTTAGATGTTTCAGATACAAAATAACTGTTTTATGCAACTATTAAAGAAAACTTAGTAAATATTTTTTGACTTAAAATCTCAGGACATTTGCCATTTTTTAGATTTTTTTCTCAGGATAAAACAACCCAAAGTGGGACTGTCCCTCGCAAAGAGGGACAGGTGGTAACCCTACTACTTCCCATTCTACAGACTTTCCCTCACCTTATTTATTCAATCACTCAAAGGCAAATGCATGTTCCCAATATTCTCCAAATTTATCCCAAGCACGATGAATTCTTATTAAAGCATTGTGCTTTGCTCCCAATATCTACCCCTTTATTTTACCCTTCAGACAACTTCTTCAAAGAGGAAATAGGGTTTAACCTAGATACTGCAATTAACTTAGTCTTTCACCAGCTGTACTTTCTCAGTTACTTTGCAAGTCCTACTAAGTAGCTGAATTACAAAGCCTCCTGTCACACCATGAAGATAAAAATATTTCCAGACACAGTAATTCTCAGATCATACAACAGATTGTTACAGCTTTTTTTGCAATGACAATTGTCTAGCATTTAATCCCAGGACCAATAAATTGAACTACTACACTAAATACTTTATCGGCTTGTTTTAATCTGAATTACAATCAAAAACCAGTATAAGCGTGTAATACCGGAGAACAAACACTCTGAAAAGTATGGATGGTGAGTTTTACTAGCAGAAATGTCAGTGCTTCTATTCCTTTCACAGAAACGTAACTTCATCAAAACAAATTAACCAACAGTATTAAGAGATTAAATACAGATTAACCAACAGTATTAAGAGCTTAAATACAGATTAACCAACAGTATTAAGAGTTTAAATACAGATTAACCAACAGTATTAAGATCGCAAATACAGATTAACCAACAGTATTAAGAGCTTAAATACAAACATTGAATCACATGACCTCAAAGTAGCAAATCATTAAAAAAAAACAGAAACAAACTTTCTGAAACAAAAATGTTAAAAACTGACAGATTTATGAACAGTCCTCAATGAAATAAAGTTAAATTGCAGATAATCTTTAAAAAGTTAATCTCATCTTTGAAACCTGGATTTCTGTTGTTTGCCAGTACTAGCCAACACCTTAGTTCCTTCCCTTGCAGTTAGTTAAAATTATCACATATCAATCCTGTTTTTCTATTATAAAGAATTTGCTAAAATTAGTGCCCTCCCTAAAATTGAAACAAAGCATTGTTAGACTCCTTCATTACACAGGTACGTTCATAAATCTACTTGATTAGTTTGCATGTGGTTTCACCCATATAAAAACTGATCATAGTTGGCACACCTTCCTATGTAAGCTACACTACTCTAGCTGACTTGCATATGTAATGACATTTGGCTCTAAAATCCTTATTAAATTATGTCAAGTAGAACATATGGTTGACATCAATGGTAGTCTGTCAACTGGTAGCAGATTTGTCTTTCCTTCTGGAAGATCAAAGAGATGCAGTTTCAACTCCTACTCCAACTGATAAGATTTATTTTTTTTCCATTACTAATACTGTTGTTCAGCATTATAGGAGTGCTGCACCTCTGACAGTGCCTAATGGCAAAGGTGTTTGCCTTACAAGCACAAGGTGCAAAGTTTGAGTCTCACGAGGGATAATTGGCTAGGCTTAAAATGGCTCGCAAGAACAGTTAGCTTAGTACTAACCTATGAGCTATGAGCTATGAGCTTTGGATGAGACTTTATTCTGAGGTCCCATCTGCCCGGGATGGCCACTGAAAACTTGTACCTTTAATTTTTCTGCAATTTTCATTTTGCTGTCTACACAAAATCTTCTCTTAGCCTTCTATTTTTTTTTTCAAAAATCCAGAAGTATTAACATATTCAAATAAATCTAACAAATGAAAGCATCAGTTAACAAGATATTGAAGTATATGCCAAATAAACGCAGAGTAAATCATTTTAAGTGAGTAATTTTTTTTCTGTGTCTGGTTTCATTTTGAACTCTGTACTGATACTTTAATGCCAAGACTTGAATTAAGTCAGGCAATTAGAACTTCTAAGTGATGAAGAAAATTAAGCATTAGGCAGTATAAGAGGCAAAAAGGTTCCTATTTACATGCGCAAGGAAGTGACCATGTGTTTGTTTGTATAGCACAATTTCTCTACTATTAATGGTTCATCCTAAATGTTTAATGACCTGTTGGTTTAAAATTATGAGTCTGTTCCCAAATTCAGTGCTCCCATAAAAGTATAAGTGACCTAACAGTATTCTTAATAAATGTAAATAAATGTTACTTTTCACGAAAAAGCAGTTCACTAGTTATTTTGCAAGTTAATTTTCCAATAAAATGGCTACAGGTCATTTTCCACTATCATCTGATAAAAGAAAATTCCTCATATGAATGCTTATTACTTAACATTGCAGGTTCTGTGATATTTAAAGGTCTTAAGGGTTACTGTGAAAGTTCATTCTACTCTGCATTTAAGGAAAGCTTAGACTGAGCATACATAAAAGCACGTCTGCCTAGTAACTCATGTGATTAATAAATGTTGCAGCATATAATATAGCACATTGTTAGAGTGGAAACGGGGTTGTTTACCAAAGCCCACAATTTTCCCCTCAGGATTTGTAAAATTTTTCTGTACTTGGAAAAATATTTTGCAGTTTCCCAGTGGCCCTGCTCATGTGAATGTAGAAGACCCCATGACACTCATTGTAAAGAATAGAGGAAGCTCCCCAGAGTCCGGGCCAACTTTTCTGTGATTAGTATGAGTGCTATCTCTGGTCTCCCTCTAAAAGAGGCTGTAGGCGTAGTGGCTCCCAGTCTAAATTCAGCTCCTGTTGAAAAAGATGTATAGGTATGTCCCTATGGGTTTATTGGGGATAGGATGTATGATGTGTTGTACTCTCTTTCTAACCAGGAATTATATTTTTCATTTAAACAATGTGTGGGATTCTTCTTACTACCAAGTCAGTGTTGCCCTAAACAATTTTATTTTTTATTTTAATATGCCCCTGCTACCTATTGTTAAAAGGACTAAAACATTTAGTGTAAATCTTCTCTTTTACTTTTCTTGGTGCACTAGGATGCCCACTGACCAAAGTAGGACTTCCGTTAATCTATGCTAAGTGTCTCCTGTCCTCCGATAAATCTAGTACAAAGGTGCTCCTTGTTGTTGTTCCTGAATTCTTTCAGTTGTTAACCAAGATGCTCTAGTAAACTGCCCTTGCACAACTGTTTTGTAAAATTAATGTTGGGACTCTGAAAATTTAAGGTAATTTGTGATTAATTTGTGATTTGTGGTGTAAACTTTATTAGAATGTACTGCTACATATGTCCATTGTAATACTGCCATTTTAAAAAGTTAACACTTAAACCCACGCATGATGCATGTGAAGTGAAAAGAATCATTGCTGGTAAGTTTTTATATTGAAAAAAAAAAACACTCATGATTAACCCCCCTTTTTTCATTTTCTACACGGGGTTGGAATATCGTATCAGTCGTTGCTATCTCTCTCTTGATTCATTGTTACTTTCCTACCTTCCTTAGCAGTCATGCCTGACTGTTGCAGGACTTCTCTTACACAATCCATGCACCTCTTTGTCCTGTTTTTTTCTTCTAGTCTTTCCCAGATCTTAACCAGATCATCTTCTGTTTCCTGCACATATGCCAAAGCCACCACAATCTGTTCTCTTTGGAGCTACTTTGGCTTCTGCTCTGATGTCATTTTTTTATCTGTCACACAGTGTACATCTACCACCTGTCTCAAGTACTTCATGTCCATCATCTCTAGCTTCTTTGACTGCTCTGCCTTCACTTCTCAGATTTCTGTATGATACAGCAGTGCTGGTCATCCCACTGTTTTGCACACTTTTTTTTTAGCTTGTCTGGCATTCTTTTATCGCACACAACTCATGATACTTTGCACCAGTTGGCTCCTCAGTCACCTCTCTCAGGTACTTGAGCTTGTTAACTTGTCCTACAATTTTCTCTTCTCTCTCAGTTTTCAGCTTCTTCTAATTTTCTGCATTTGCTGTCATGAGAACTGCCTTGTTTGTACTCTCATCTCATGTGCTTTGCATTTACTTCCCTAGCATTTGCTAATTTTCTTGCTCAGAGTCTGCCTGTAAAGCCACATTATCTGCATACATCAACTTTGTTGATCTGTTCCCTCAGACCTGTTTGCTAATTGTAGTCCATTGCCACTATGTACAGCAGTGGGCTTAGAGATTGTCGCTTTCTTAAAGGTGCTGTCAACTCACTGAAGTCTGGCATGAACTTGCCTAAATAGATGGCCATTCCTAGAAAATGTTGTAGAGCTTGCACATTGTCTGGTGCTGACATTTCAAGTGTAGCTGCTTGCTTGGTCGGGTCTGGTCTCAAGCCAGTACTGGTAAATAAATGACCTACATACATACATAACTTCTGGTAGCCTAAATTTGCACTTCAAAGGATTGAGCTTCAAGTTTACTTCATGTACTCTTTCTAGGACTCTCTTTAGATTTCTGTCATGCTCCGCTTCACCATTACCTCCAACCAATAAATCATCTACTATTATGAAACAAGGATAACCCAAAAAAATTTGCTCCATTGCATGCTGAAAGACTTCATCTGCAGAATTTATTCCAAATGGCATCCTTAGGAATCTGTATCTGCCAAATGGAGTACCAAAAGTGGTTAGTAATGAGGATTTGCGATCAAGCATCATTTGCTAAAATGAACTTTTTGCATCCAAAATGGAAAAAAACAGTGAGATTCGGTATTAAGGCTGCAACCTCTTTGACTGTGCGCATTGGATGTTATGGTCTCTTCAATGCTTTGTTCAAATCTCTTGGGTCAATACATATTCTGATTTCATCTGAATTTTTTTTTGTGAGTTGCTACTATAGACACCCATTCAATTGGTTCTGTAACTGGACAAATCGCATCTTGCTGCAGCATTTTATCTAACTGGACTTTGACTTTGTCCTGCATAGCTATTGGAACTTTTCTTGCTGGTCTAACTACTGGAGTGACCTCTGGGTCTAACTTCATGGAATACACAACTGGAAGTTTGCCCAACTTGTCTTTAAAACATCAGCATACTCTGAGAAAATGGCTTCTGAAAAATTGGATATGGGAGATGTAATTATGTGATGAGCGTCTTTGGTGAAAGACAGCAGATTAATAATCAAGCTATCTTTGAGACCCAACAAAGACTGTACTGGTCTTCATACTGCATAGAATAACAAGTTGTAACAGCTCTTGGCCAAATAGGAAAGCATCACTGAACCTTCGGTTCTAATCTAATCACCACCATAAGCAACAAGTTTTGTACTGCTGGCCACATTGAGTTGTTCATTAGCTCTCACTTTAGCAAATGTATCTACTGATATATCATTACACTTTGAACCAGTGTCTACTTTAAGCTCTGTGGATTTACCATTGATCCAGAAAGTACAAAACACAAACTCACTGCATCAGCTCTTTCACCAACCACTGACACACCATCCACATAAAAACCTGACTGCTGCATTTCCACTTGATCAACTTGCTACTTTGTGTGATGTGACCTTTCTTTACAACTGTGTGAGGTTTACTTTATTTGCAAAACTTTTGAAAATGGTTCCATTTTTTACACTTGTGACATTGCTGACCAAAAGCTAAGCATTTCTCCCTTTCAGACTCATGATTTGCACCACCATTGTGACAGTTAACATTAAAGCTGAACTTGGGATTTGCTGTTTCATGCCTGTATTGCACTGAGGAGCTAGCCTTAGAATTTGCTGGAAACCTATGTCTCCTCCCAGAAAATCCTATAGTAATTGTAGCTGACACGTGCTTAGGCCTGCTTCTGTTTGCCACGTGCTGCATACTATCTACACTTGCTCTGGAGCCTATTGAAACCATGCTCTTGTCACTCGCAAGCATACCTGCGAGTTTTTCTGTTACCTCATGGATTTGACAAATCTCTATGGCTTTACTCAATGTTAAATCACTATCACAAAGCAAGATCTTTCTCACAGCAGCACTATTAATACCACACATTTTGCAAATGCTGTCATGGCCTTTTGGGAGAACAGTTTCTTATTTAAAGATGCTTGCTTTCAGAAATATGTCACCTGGTATACTAGGTACCAGGATGACATATTTTGTATTTGGGATGGCAACCAAGAACTTATTTCTGATTTTGTAGAGAAGATTTCCAAATTCACTGATTTCGTGGATTTCACGTACAATATTGGGGTCAATGAGATCAATTACTTAGACATAAGGTTAATTAACGATAGAAAAAACAATAAATTTAAAAGTTTAATCTACAGAAAACTGACGTATTCTAATTCTTTGCTGAATTTTTCAAGTAATCACCCATACCATCAGAAAAAGGCTGTCATCAAAGGCCAAATAGTATGAGCGGCTCGTATGGTGACTGACAAGAATGATTACGAAATGGAATGCAACAAACTTAGGAATATGTTTTTGGCTAGAGGTTATCCACTTACTCTGATCCTTAGTTCATAGGTTCATAGGTTCATAGGTTTATACTAGGCTATCTGCCCTAAGGCATTTATAAGCCTAGCCCAAATTATTGTGGCTTACGCCACCCCTTATATGAAAAAATACTGTGCCCATTAGTTTGTTGTGCCTCTGTCCAGCAGTGACACAGAGATGATTCCCGGGGTAAACCTACGATCTCCCATCCACAGGTCTAGATTTCTCTTGAACAGAGTCAGCGAGGTGCTCTCCTCACATGGACCGGGATTTTATTCCACAGCATAGGGAGTCTCTGAGTGATAAATCTATCCCTCCAGCACGTCCTATTTATATCCGTGCTAAGGTTTAAGTCGCTTGCTCTAGTGGTTTTGGTGGATTTGGATTTTTTGAGGTGGAGCATGTCCATTAATTCCGGGTTGGACATGGCATTGTATGTCAGGCACATGTCACCTCTGAGCAGACGGTATGCGACTGAATAGAGCTGGAGTTTCTTCAATCTGGCAGCATATGACAGATTTTGGAGTCCCTTTATCCTTTTGGTGAGGAACTTTTGGGGTCTCTCCAATTGCTGCAGATGTCGGGTGAGATACATCCCGAATGGGGCATTGTACTCGATCATTGGTCTGATAAGTGAAGAGTACAGGGAACAATGACCTCACTAGATCTGGATGTGAATCCCTTCATGATCAGGTGGGCAATGTAGAAGGTCTTTCTAACCACTTTAGCAATGTGAGTGTCAAAAGAAAGGCCACTGTCAACCTGGGTCCCCAGGTCCCTGATAACCTCTTCTGTGCTTAGTGGATTGCCACCTATATGGTAGCTTGGGGTTACCTTGTTTTTCCCGAAGGGTATGACTATACATTTTTTGGCGTTTAACTTCAGGCCATGGCTCTGGCACCAGCTATCTGTTTCCGTGAGTCCCTTCTGAAGGATATCTGTGTCCGATGCACTTTCCACTATGGCGCCCAGTTTGCAGTCGTCTGCAAACTTTGTCAGCCAAAGTCCTCCCATGTTGGCCTGTACTTCTGAGAAGTAGATGCCAAACAATAGGGGGCCAAGGACCGAGCCCTGTGGGACACCACTTGTGACCGGCTTGGAGTCTGACACAGCGCCAGCAACTCTAACCCTGTGGGTTCTGTCCTTAAGCCAGTTTGCAACCCATCTTGTGACATATGGGTTTACATTTAAGCTGGTAAGTTTTTCTACAATACCCGAGTGGGGTATTGTGTCGAAAGCCTTTGCAAGGTCAAGGTAGGCTGTATGGACTGCCTTTCCTCATCAATGGCCTTTGTGACTGTTTCAAGAAGTCGACCAAGTTCAAAAGGCATGATCTTCCCTTGACAAAGCCAAACTGGGTCGGGTCCAATGTCTGCAAGTCCCCTATATCTTTGTTTATGAGCTCCATTATGATCCTCTCCATAGCTTTGCAGACTAGACTTGTTAAGCTTATGGGCGGTAATTACCAGGGTCCGTGAGGCGCCGCCTTTGTGGAGTGGGACCACAGTTGCCGTACACCACTCCTTGGGCACGTATCCTGTGGTAAGGCTGAGATTAAACAGCTGCCTTATGTGCGGGTTTAATTCCTCATTTAGCTCATGTAGCACACAGCCGGGGACACCATCCGGTCCCATTGATGCTGTGTTTTTAGCTTTAGAGAGAGCAGCTTTCACCTGCGCATTTGAGATGTCCGGGAGGCTACACTCGGCTGGGATAGTTATCTCTCCTTTAGGGGAGGGGGGTGAAGTTTGCACTGAACCTGTCTGCCAGTGTGTTGGCAATGTCTGTGGGTTCAGTGATTTTTGTATCATTTTGGACTAATTCTGAGCATATCTGGGAGTTTCCACCCAGGTTCCTAACATAGCTGAAAAAGGCCTTATGATTGTCCTTTGAATCCATGGCAATTTTTCTCTCAAAATTGGCCTTAGTTGATTTTATGAGTGCTCGTATTTTTTTACTAATAATGATCAGGGGTGACTTCCCTTTTATGGATTTTGTTCTATCATGTAATAGCTTTCTCCTCTTATTGTAAAGTTTGTTAATGGCTGGGGTCCACCAGACTGGACGTTTGCCCTTTGTGGAAAGAGTCTTGGTTTTATTTGGGATTGCCTGATCCATGCAGTCCTGGAGGTGTTCATAGAAGGCATTTGTAAGGGCTTCCGCAGCTTGGGTTGTGGTTTCCTCTGGCTCAGGGGCCTTGAAGGATACCACACCAGTCTTGAGTAGTGTGAAGTTTGCTTTAGAGAAGTTCTTCACTATGGTCTTTTTTGCTTGGGGTGGGGGCGGGATGTGGATTTCCAGTGAGATTAGTTTATGATCAGATCTCACCAATGAGGGATATACTTCCGGTGTGGAGCATTTTGTCCCCATGTTTGTGACAATGAGATCTAGTATATTTTCTCCTCTCGTGGGAACAGTGACTAGCTGTTCCATGGCATTTGAATTTATGAACTCCAGGAACCGTTGGGCTAGAAAGTTAGGGCTTGAGTAATGTTCCCAGTCTATATTCGGGTAGTTGAAGTCACCCAATATGATGGTGTTTGGAGATACATTTATACCCTCCAGTGCCTTCAGGAAGGCTGTGTGGGGTTCCTGAGTTTGAGAGGGTGGCCTGTAGCATGCTACAATTTGTAGAGCAGTTTTGCCTATGGTTAGTTGCACCTGGATGGTTTCCGAGCTTGTGCGTTGCCACCAACCTGGAGGTGTGAGTATCCTTTATGAATATGGATACACGCCCTCCTTTTGTGGTGTGGTCCGGGTTTTGGGGCCGGAACGGATGATATGAGGTAAAACCTAATAGTGCCGGGTGCTCTCAGGAGCCTTGAACCAGGTTTCAGTTACAGCACAGACATCGATGTTCTCCATACTGAGAAGGGCCTCGAAAGTGCGTGCATTTTGAGATTTAGACTTCTGGCATTGAGCACCATTATCCTCAGTTTCTTCCCATTTTTCTTTTCTAGGGTGGTAGGTTTAGAATTTGAGCCTTGCCTAAAAAGGCACTATGGGGTGGCAAGAGCCTTAGCCAATATCCGGAATCACAGGGTGACAAGGTGCAAGCCGTCCCTTGTGAAGCAGCGTGGCTTGTCAAGCATGTCATCCCAGGCAGACAGACACTGGATCCCCTTTGAATGACACCAGACATTAAGCCAATTGTTAAAGCTGATCATCTTGTCTCTATATTGTGGCATCATTCTTGGTGAAGGAAGGATACTGCTCAGGGTTAGGGTCATACCTGCCTGGGCTACATAATCAGAGAGCTCCTCTATGTCTCTTTTCATGTAGTCCAGGGAGGTACGTCTCAGGTCGTTCACACCAGCATGGACAATGACTGTGTCATATTTGTACTTGCCGTGGAGTGACCCGAGTGCTTGTGTTATGTGGCGGATTCTAGCGCCCGATAGGCAGCTTACTGTGACCCTCTCCTTGTTCAGCCTGGTGAGTGGAACGTCAGTGTGTCTGACTATGGAGTCACCTATGACAAGTATGTTTGGTGTTGTATTTGGCCTTAAGGGCTGTGACTGCTTTGCACACTGCTTTTGTGGTTTATGTGTTGCTTGTGGGGTGTCTTGAGGTAGCAGTTGTTTGGGTGTCTGCTTTGGAGGCCTCTGCTGTTTAGGTAAATTTTTACTCAGAGCCTCCGAGTATGTCTTTGTATGTTTATGTGTTTGATTCAGTGGAGTGGTAGCATTATGTGAGGCTGGTTTTGTGGTGTGTGTAGTTGCCTTCTCCTCCTGTCTGGTCTTGCCAGTCCTGAGTTGAGAGAGCTCAGCCTCCAGTTTGGCTAAATAGCTGCATCTCTCGCAAGTATTTGTCATATAATAGTGTCATAACAGAGGTAACATCTAAACGTGATGAAGGTATATTTGTTCCTTTATTAGGTGAAAATGATAATTCTATTTTGGCTACAGATCACGTGGTAGGTAACACACACAGTGATAAAACAGAAATAAGTAATGGCGGCAATAACAATTACCGCATTAGTTTTTTACATACTTATTCCCTGGATTTCAAGCAAATCAGAGAAATCATTTTCAAAAATTGGGATGTCATAAGAAACGACAGGTATTTGATAAGCTCATTAGGTGATACTCCGAAAATAACATGTAGAAGAGGGGATAATTTAAAATCTTTATTAGAAAGAACTAAGAAAAAGGTTAATGTAAATAGGCAGCAAGGGATGTTCAGATGTGGCTCATGTGCCCAATGTAAGTTTATAAAGACGGGCAATCAGTTTACTATTAATAATAAAACATATAAAGTGAGGAATCATTACAATTGTGAAACAAAAATAGTGACATATGTAGCATTGTGCAACTCATGTAAGGCATTTTACATTGGAAAAACCGAGCGTAAACTTAAATCTAGGATATACGAACACCAGTATGCTATAAGTAAAAAGGATGTCAATAATGCTTTGGCTAGGCACATTTTAGAACATGAAGGTCACACTTTTAGTTTCACTATTTTACAAAAAAGAGATTTAGATAACAGGGGAGGCCCTTGGCAAATTCAATTGGAAATGAACGAATTATTCTGGCAGATTCGCACAAGAGCCCACATTTTTCCTGGCATTAATGAGGCTCTATCTATCAAGCCTGTTTTAAAATGGCTTTCATATAATAGATAGTATTAAATTAAATGTTACATTTTTATGACCTGATTTAAATGCAGATTAATAAACTCTGATGCCACGTTGTAACATTATTGTAAATATGTTAATGTGTTAGATAATACATTAATTTAAAATACACAAATTCATTTTTCAAGATATGGTTAATATAAAATTATTTTGTTTATAAAATAAGAATATTTTATATTTAGAATCTGTCATAGTAAGTCATTCCAAGGCTATTGTAGTATAGTGACAGTGTTCTTTTACATGTCCATTTATTATTTAACTTAATAGGAAAATGAAGTTATTTATATAGTATAGTTTATTTGTGTATGTTTATGATTCCCCATTACATTTTAGGAAGCATCTGGGATCATACTGGTTTGATTTACACACACATATATATTTAAATATATATATATAAAAAACTGGTTTTAATTATAGTTATAATTGCTAAGATGTATATAACATATATTTCATATAAGCATCCCTTTGTTTGGAATTTTTATATTTTCGTATTTCAATGTTTTAATTAGTGATTTACAGTCTTTTGTAAGTGTTATACTTAACGAAAGTACTGGATAATTTCTAATGATTACACATTTAAACACGTTTTGTGATTTATGCCTTTTTATGTTTTTAAATATTAGAATGACTAGGATTCATTTCCGTTTTAAGGTTCCGATGGTAACACAGTATACATGAATGCATTTTAACGTGATTGGTTCATTTTAATGGTTGTGTGTATATATAATACATTTTAAAATTGTACTGGGTCATTTGTCTGAAGAAGGCGAGACATTGCTCTTGCCGAAAGTGCTTATGCGCTCACGTTTATTTGGTTAATAAAATCTTGTTTGAGTTTTTTAGAAGCCTGCCTCTTATTGGAAACTAGTTCGTCTTTTTACCAGTTTCGCAGTTTGAAACCATGCTCTTGTCACTCGCAAGCATACCTGCGAGTTTTTCTGTTACCTCATGGATTTGACAAATCTCTATGGCTTTACTCAATGTTAAATCACTATCACAAAGCAAGATCTTTCTCACAGCAGCACTATTAATACCACACATGAGTCTGTCCTTTATTAACTCATCTTTTAAATCACCAAACTGACACATTTTAGCTCTGTTTCTCAGGTCAGTTATATAAGCTGCAAAAGTTTCTCCTGGTTTCTGAACTCTCGTGTAAAACAAATGCCTTTTTAATGTAATATTTGCCTGAGGGTTATGCATTTCTCTGAACTTGTGCTTCAAACACTCAGGGTCTTTGCTTGATTCAGCCGGTACAACAATGTGATGAGCTTCATTTTCTCCCTCGTGTCCTGCTGGTGCACACACAAACGAACGCTCTCTTTCTATGGCTTCTGACCCAGCAAGGTTTAACAAAATGAATGCATCTTTATTTGAATAAGTTGCTTGTATAAAAATATCCTACTACTGCTCAAATACTCTCCAGTTCTCTGCAATATTCTGATTCAATACAAGTGGTAAGGGCTTTCAAAATCCGTCTGTCATATTAACACACATCAGTGAAGGTTCTTTGCAAATAAGCATGACACATACACATATGCCAGAAATTTATCCTAATACTTGTACTTTGCCGTATGCTTTGTGCTTCTGCAATTATGCTCATGATGTTTTCAAAATTATGCTATTGGGCATACTCTACGAAATAACTCTCTCAGGCACTGTAACACTTTTTGAATTTGTTATGTTGTCAAAGTAATTCATCATCATTTTAAGAAACATTTCAAATGACTTCATGATGCAAATGAACCGGGTAATAGAAGCTTAGAGTCAATAATATTTCGAAGTAATTGCACTTTACGAACAGACTGTACACAGCACAATGAAATTTCCCCAAAATGGAGGTAGCTTGCTAGGCCAATCTCAAGAAACATTCTGTAATGGTGGCACTTTACAAATAGACACACCCAGCACAAGAAACCTTTCGAAATGGCTATACTTTGGCTGTACTTCACAAAATAGTTGCACTTTTCACACAAATAAACTCCTTGGAATACATGCACAGTTATAAGCACATACTGTAAACACTTTTACACACTTTGAGTTACTTCGAATAACTTTAAGTATGCCCTTGATACAATAAGAAGTCATAGTTATACCAAAACACAGCACTTTGCCAAAACACATGCAATTGTCTTGCTTTATTTATGCTTAGTGTGCCCCTTTTTATTTGTTTCGCTCATTTAATGTCTTTTCAACCCATTGTACTTTTCTTGTGGTCGTTTTACTATAAACATGCCATTTTGTATTAAACAGGCCCATTTCCATTTTAAACATATTTGTTTTGTTTTAAACATGCTTGTTTTGCTTTAAACATGTTCATTTTTGTAAAATATCTTATTTTAACCATTTCCCTTAGTTAATAAACCTTTTGTGCTTCCTGTTTGTTTAATAATGCGGTTTGTGCCCTTGTAATGCTCCGTTTTATCATTTTTAGAGAGTAAATAGCTTGTACGAATTCTCATTACCTTCGATTCTTTTCTAGCTGTTTTTTATGCTCGTTTCTCTTAGTTTACCTTCACTGTCTTCTCTGCATCTCATGGCTCTGAATATCGATCTCTGTGATCCCACTTCTGACACCATGTTGCTCTCCTACTGTAGACACAATAGAAGAGTCTTCATGAGTTCTGTTTAAGCATCTTTATTTTATACAAACACCTCTCAATAGAGGTAAACTGACTTTAACTTAAGTAACTTATATACAAACTAACTGCTGGAATCATACATGCTTACTCTCTGGCTGCACTCTCACAATGACACTAATAATGTCATGTGCTGGACCTTTATATATGCACATTGCATCTTTGAGATGCTTTTTAAAGGTATAGTACACATTACATGCACTCTGATCTACAGAGGTAAACCCTGATACACACCCACTCCAGTTGGGAACCCCTCTATGAATCCAAACACATTTACTTTTGTCACTTTGTCCTTGTACATAGCCTGCAGTAATTCTGCCAATGTTTCCGTTACTTCACATCATTACAGAACTGTCCAAATCAGCTTTCTTGGGACCTTTGTAGACTTTTCTGGCTTTTCATCTATCTGTCTCACTGCAACATTGGGTTGGTTGTGCTGCATCCAGATCTGAACCTGAGATACTCATCTCCCATCTTACTTGCTACTACTCTCTCTATACATTTATCAAGTCATCCTCTCCAGAACTTTCATGCAATGTGACAGGAGTTTGATACCTTTATATTGCTCACAGTTGAGTGCCCATTTTGTTGTTATACACTGGCACTAATATAGTTACTTTACAGTCATGTGTGATACACCTTTCCTTACTGCTACGTGTACCCTCAGGAGCCATTTCTCCCTGAACTCACCTAGCATCTTGACCATATCTGCTGTGACCTCATCTGAGCCTGCTGCTTTCCCCTGACTTCATGTTCCTTAGTGTTGTTCTTCTGTGGTGGGCTTTTTCTCTTTCACTGTAGGCTGTGTCTGGGGCATTGCAGCTTTTGTGAGGTTTTCTTCAATCAGAAGCTTCTGGGAGTACTCGTTCTGTTAGTTTGTCCTGTGGATTAGCGAACTGGTTACTACTGATATTCCTTGTGAAGGGTGCCTGGCTGTCTTATCTTTTTTATCTCTTTGCCTTGCAACCTGATACTTTGTACCATCTGATGAGTCATTTTGAGAAGCTGGTAGAGTGCCTATGTTACCTTTTTCTTTGTTATTGCAGCCTGTGTTAGCTAACCAGTATTACTTCTTAGCCTGATCCATCTTTTCTGTCTTCTGCTTCCTGGACTTCTATATTCCAACTTATTTGCTTCAGCCATCTTTTCTGTCTATTCCATGGACCTTTCTGCATTCCGCCATGTATATATACTTCACTTGGCTGTATATTCTACAGGATGTATTGAGACACTTTAATTTTCAACTCCACCTATTTCCTCCTCTTCCTGAGGTGCTAGAGCTTGTCCCAATAACTTCACACCTGCTTTTCCTTTAATTACATCTCAAATGAGCCTTAAGAATTTCAGTGGCAATTGTATTCCAATTCTGCTTCATCCTCATCTGTTATCTGAGAAGAAGATGCCATCCTGTCTGTTAACTAGGCCTTCACTCCCTCCCTTTAACATTTGGACAAACAAAAGTTTTTACTTGGTAACATACAAGAAACTTATGAAAAAACAGCACACAAAGAGGACACATTTTGTTTGCTTCAGCCTAGCATAATCACAGTTCACAATCATTCCCATTTAGCCACCATGCATCTCCTCTGGCTTCGCAGGCACCATCATGCCATTTACCAGTCAGAAGTGTAGAATGGCCTTTTCTTTCTTTCTGTTGCTTTACCTGTTGACCCAGGTAGTCCTTGAATACTGTTCTATCTGTCCTGATGTGGGCATGATTGTCCTCCATTATCAGCATTGACTCATGTTGTCCCGCTTTATCTAATAGATCCTAAAGCTGCTGCCTGAATTTATTTTATTTATTTATTTACATTTGTTTACCAGGAAATTCCGAATGGATGTAGGTCGTTTTTCAGCAGATGCCCGGGGAGAAAAGCTCCACAGCTTTACTATTAATACTATGTTCCTCGTTGGCACAAGTCTTTCACCAATTCTAATGACAACTCTCACTGTCTTCTGAACACACTCCCTCACCACAGTTACCACACCATTTCTATTCTATCCTTCCCCTGAGAGGTAGATCCTGGATCCCAAACTAAGTGACTTTGCTGTATGGCTCTTCCATCTTGTTAGCACACAGTGGTTAAAAGAGGCACATAGACCACTTCCACCATTTTATGGTGACTTTAGTCAACATGACCAAATTACTATGAGACAGTTTTTTATCTGGCTAGCCTAGACATGGCACTCAGTCGTTGATCTATGTTTTTCTATCTAAATGATATTGTGCTCCACAGTTGACATCGAAAGTGGTTGGTACATAACAACTCTTCCCTGATAGGCACCACTGCTGCCTATGACTCTTTTCAGTTTTGGGTGAGTTTGAGATGGAAATGCTTAGTGTACTTTTTAGAGGTGAAAGTAGCCCAACAGGGACATGCAAACTCCACACAGACATTGGCCTGATATCAGGAATGAACCTTACACCATATGCCTGGGAGGTGAAGACCTTGGCCTTTGTCATCTATGTCCACATTCCAAAAAAGAAAATCCAAAGAAAACCCAAACTTGAAAAGTGGATGCTTATGTTAAAAAATGGTGGTAAAATTAGTTGCAAATCAAATTTTAGCTAGCACACCAAACCAGGTACACATAGCATTGAGCCAAGTTTGGCTTAATCAGTGCAGCTGCTACAAAATGCTCTTGTGTAGAATGTACCTATTTCGCAAATAATCTAAATTTATAAATAATCTACATCCACAGTAATCAGCAAATAAATATGCATTTACATCAAACCTTTATTGTTTCAGCGCAACCAAAAGTTCCTCAAATCTTTAATGTAAGAACTAGAGTGGTGCGTGAAAGGGCTGAGTATAGAGTCCAAATATATGGATATTCAGTCTAGGCATATTCACATACTACTTTTCGATGAAGGAGGGGTTAATGGTGTAATTGTTGGTATGAAAAATACCCCTCATTTCTTAGACATGTCATATTACGAAAATTAAAGGCATTAATGTTTATATCCTTGATATAATAAATGTAACAAAGAATTGCCTCTCTCCTCAGCAAACCTGTTAACAGGACAGTGGCTAGTATTGTTGAAGAGGATTTCTGTTTTTTTCTGAATTATGGATTCTGACCATAACATACCATTACCTTTTCTTCACCTTCATGTACTTAATGTTAACTCAGATGTCCTTTCTATGAATGGAAAAGGAGACGTACTCCGTCAGGAGCCTACTGTTAATTCCAGGGAAGAATGCTGTGCCTCTTGACTGAATGCTTTGAATTTCTGCATCGCTACACTGAATGGAATTCTTTCAAACTCACTTTACTTGTGCTGCCTTCTTTTCTACTTACTCAAGTGTTGGTGCTGAATTCAAGTAATTGTTATAGAACAGGGCAAAAATGTATTTTAATTTGGATAAAAATTAAATGAAAGCTTTGTTTGAACTAAGTAAAACCAAAAATCACAAGGTCACCAAACCGTAACTTGTAAATTCAAACAATGACCAGGAAAAGCAAAACAATAAAGCACAGGACAGCACTTAAAAAACAAACTGAAGTTTAATAAAGCACGAACACAAACTGCATTAACGTCACACAATACGTTTTTGTTTCTATCACTTCCTCAGATGTGGGCTGAATAAATACAAAATCCATCATATAATGTCTACTCTACCCTAATTAACCAATCAAAATACAAACTAGTCAAATATATGTGATGTAAAAATTAATATAAATACAAAATATTCATACAACAGACCTGTTGCCCTAAATGTTTGAAATTAAAACATATAGCAATTTGTTACAATAAAAATAATGTTGGTAAAATTACTGTTGATAAAAAGCAAAATGAGAACCATAACATGGAGACGTATTAACGTACTGCTTTCCTATTCTTACAAGTTCATCTAGCACAATCTGGTGGCCAAAAAATTCATAAGAAACTTCACCTTATCCTAAGACATACCTGAAAATGTGATGTGTATTTTAAAAACAAGTTTTTATTATATTATATAAAAAATCCTAATATTAAATAATTGCAATAATTAGTTAAAACACTTAAAAACATTTAAAAACATTATGCGGCCTTTACTAAAGTTTTGCTGATCTCAATTTCAAAAGGGGGTATGGAAATATTTTCATTGAGACCTGGAACTTTATTCGCCTCCAGAGTTAATTGGCAATATAGCTCTCTATATTCAATTTTCTCCTCCCAAAGACCACCCCTTGCATCAATGTTCACTCTCTCAATAACAAAAAATACAAATTGTGCAGTAGAACATCCCTTTGTGTGCTTATAAAGTGCATTTGTTTCCTTTCTAACCTGAATATCTTACATTTGCTCATAAATTCTCCTTTTCAATTTTTGTTTTGTTTTTCCAACATAAAAAGTCTGACATGCCTGACACAATGCCAGGTATACTAAGCCTTTAGAATCACAATTATTGTAATCCCTTCCTTCTAACCTTATATTTCTACTTTATAAAAAAAACAACTTCTTTATTAATAACATATGTACACTGTGAGCAATGACCGCGCTTAAATGTTCCTTTTTTAGTTTTGCCATTAGAATGCCACATATTCTGATTACTTTCCAATAACTTTTTAAGGTAGCTTAAATTTTTGTAAACTACCTTCAACCTATTTTTGGAAACATTGTCCAAATCAGTGAAGGCTATAAATCTGTTCCATTCACTTTCCACAACATCCCTCACTATTTTTGAACTAGCATTATATTCTAGGACCAAGGCTTTACCAAACTTTTCATCTGCTTTTCTTACATTTACCACATTTTCAGATGATTCTACTCCAAGAATTGGCTTAAATTTCTCCCTCCTACCTTCTAACACTTCATTCTCAGTCTTTTCCAACAACCAGTCAGGGTAACTCCTGCTTTTAAACATATTCTAAGAACATTCATTTCTTTAATGAAGTCATTATCATTAGAAGTCATTCTACATGAGATAATGTACTGGCCTTTGACTACATTTCTCTTGTAATACATAGGGTGAGCATTTTTATAATGTAAATAAGAATTAGACTATATCTTTTTCCTAAAAACTTTTGAAAGAAATGTATTATCTTTTTTATAAATTTCAGTGTCCAAGAATTGTAGAATGTCCTCATTCAACTTAAAAGTAAATTCTAAAAAGTCAGTACTTTCATTTAAAAACTTAATAAATAATAAAACTTGATCAGCAGGTGCAACCCAGAGAATACAAATATCATCCAAAAATCTCTTCTAATTCAGATTGTAGGACAATTTTCTCCTCCCACTTGGCCAATACTAGGTTGGCATAGGTAGGGGCACAAGCGGCCCCCATTGCTACTCCCTTTATCTGGTGAAAGTATTCTCCCTTAAAATAAATAAAATTATATTTTAAGATCAAATCAATCAACTGCATAATAACAATACATTCATTTTGACTTAAAGTGTTGTCCTCAAAAAGTATCTCTTCTAATAACCTAAATCCTTGTTCATGGGGTTTACTAGAAAACAAGTCAACTACATCTATAGTCAAAATCTTCAATTCCTCATTCCATAAATCTTGCTTTAAACCTCTTAAAAAGTCCCATGAGTCCTTTAATATATTATTTCTCTTGACCCATAATGCTTTTAATTTTAAAACAACAAATTTGGCAAGTGGCAAGGTTTTTGATCCTTCAGCAGTAACAGTTGGACACGGGGGGGGGGGTTAACTCATCTTTATGTATTTTCGGAATCCAGAACATAGTAGGTATTCTAGGCTTTTCCACCTTTAAAAACTAAGTGTTTTATAATCTATTAAGCCTTCTACCAATAAATCTTCTAGAACCATGTCAATACGCCTCTAAGCTATGTTAATTTCATTTATAGACACACTAGAATATTTGTCGGGATCCCTTAAAATTTCATTCAACTTACCCTCATAATTCATACTGTCCACTAAAACTATCCCCATCCCTTGTCCGGTTTCAAAATTCTTAGGTTTTTATCACCCCTGACTTCATTTAAGGTCTTACTTTCCATCTGATCCAGGTTACTGTTGTGTTTAACCTTTTTAAAACAGTTCCCAATCTCTCCTTCTATTAAGTTTTCCAAGTTTTTTATTTGAGGGTGGAGGGGAGGGTTAAATAAACTTTTCCAGGCCAAACTAGGCGGTTCATAATTAGTATTTTGACTAGAAATAGTTTGAAAATTAATTTTCCTTGTGAATTATTTGATGTCCATTAAAGTTCTAGCAAGGTTTCCTTTGTTCCAAGGAATAAACTTGATTCCTTTGCTTAATGAACTGAAATGCTAGTTTCTTAAAATCACATGACTAAAATTATAAATACTAAAATCGCTTTAATAAATTTAAAAGGATTGGTATTGTCTTGAACACAGTCTACTACTTCTACATCAGGGTGGTTAGTACTGCTAATCCTTTACCTCATCCTCCCCCTTCTTGTTTATCCCTGAAAATTTAGATTTTGTTGTTTTTGGTAACCATCGCTGTTTTTTAATCTTTCAGATCTTCTTACAGGTTGGCCACCTCCAAAATCATCCAAATCTGCCACTCGTTCCCCTACTCTCCCATTCTCATTCAACTTAATCTCCATTTCTACTTCCATGTTCCTCGATTCCCAAAATCTCCCCCCTATCTTGGGTTTGGGATAAGCACTACCATTTTTATAAACATTGATATCTCTCTCAAGCTTCTTCATCTTCCGTTTGATAAGTTTGTTACACTGTCTATCTATCTCACTTCTGATATTATTATATTTCCTTTTTTCCTCTGGAATTGTATAAATGAGATCACTTTTTATACATTCATTCAAAGCTTCAACTTCTTTTAATAGTTCACCCTTTACCCTGTTATTTTCTACTATCATACATTTAAGCACATCAAGCCCACATCTATTATATATCTCTATAAGCTCTTTGTTCAAATTACTTCCAGGTACAACATTGTTAGGAAATTTTAAAAATCTTAGTCCCTTAGGGCCTATGCTCTCAGAAATACATTCTGCTAGGTATGCATTTTCAATATCCAAAGATCTGAATTTGTATAACAATTTTTCAAACCTAAACAGTTTTTCTCTGTAAGTCTCCGAAACTGGTCCAGGTCTAACAGTTTTATTTTTAAAGTCTGCCGTAAAACTAACCTGAAGCCAGTTGCGAAAGTCCATAGAAGTATCACTCTGTCCCACATTTGGTGGTGAAATTGCAGGCCATGATACAGTCGTGGGTTCGCCTCCAATACCACAGTTATTTGTCTCTTCCGATGCTATTAATATCTTTGTTGTGTTTCGGAAGCCCATGCCATTCAAGCTGCTATTGCCTGTGGAAGAAGGCTCCCCATTATATACGTCTTCACGCTGTTTCTGATGACCATTTATTTCCTGATTCCTCCCTTCAAGAGCCATACTAACACACTCCACCATAGATTGGCTCAACGAAGTTAGTAAGTCTATCAGTTGAGATAGTTGGCCAATCAGTTTTCTAGTCTGGCCAATCTCATCCTTATTAATCCTTCCCTCTCCATCCATGCTCATTCCATCTTCGATGATAAGAAAAACTTCTAAACAAGCAAAACCAAAAATCACAAGGGCACCAAACCGTAACTTGTAAATCCAAACGATGACCAGGAAAAGCGAAACAATAAAGCATTATTTTTATTGTAACAAATTGCTATATGTTTTAATTTCAAACATTTAGGGCAACAGGTCCATTGTATGAATATTTTGTATTTATATGAATTTTTACATCACATATATTTGACTATTTTGTATTTTGATTGGTTAATTAGGGTAGAGTAGACATTATAGGACGGATTTTGTATTTCATCAGCCCACATCTGAGGAAGTGATAGAAATGAAAACGTATTGTGTGACGTTAATGCAGTTTGTGTTCGTGCTTTATTAAACCTCAGTTTGGTTTTTAAGTGCTGTCCTGTGCTTTTATTGTTTCGCTTTGCCTGGTCATCATTTGGATATATTTGTTTGAACTAAGGAACTTGGCCATACTAAGTTTTTGAGATATAACTGTGTGTGAATATTTAAGAGTCTCTAAATTAACAGCCAGACAAATTGGACAGACCACAAAATTTAAACCACAAACACTCCTTTTCTTCTTCCAAATTCCAATACAACTCTGACCCAAAAAAAGGGGAAGAAATTTGAAGGACATGGTAGTGCATGGAAAATTTTGTATGCCGAAAATAGATATACCGAGAGCGATTTTAAATCGAGGCACAGTATGCTGCAATAGATGCAGTATTTGAGCAAATATTGTTAACACATTTAGTAGTATAAATGGGGTTAAGTTTGAACCTAGAGATATTTATACATGTAGAAGTAAAGGGGTAATATATGCACTAAAATGTCCATGTGAATTTTACTATATAGGAGAAACAAAGAGAGAATTTCGTATTAGATTCATGGAACATATTAGAGATGTCAAAAATATGAGGGAAGATAAAATAATTGCTTCACATTTTAAGATGTTTCATAATAGTGATGCAACCTTATTACAAGGTGCTGTTTTAGAGATTGTGAAATGTTTGGGTAATGATGAAAATGTATTAAAACAAAAATTATTATATAAAGAAAGTATTTTTATTTTGAAGTATAAAACTATGACGCCTACTGGTTTAAACAATGAATTAAATTAAAAGTGTTTGCTTTAAAATGGAAATTCAATGTGTAATTAGTGGGAGTGTGTTACTGATTGAATGTGGTATATAAGAGAATACATTTTGGAGATTTTATTGTTTGATATTCCTTGAAGGTGGAAACAGTGAAGCGCTAGAAAATAAAGAAAATTTGTTTCACTCAGTTGCCTTTGTTAATTACAGTTGGTGTTTTTTTTTGGGTCAGAGTTGTATTGGAATTTGGAAGAAGGAAAGGAGTGTTTGTGGTTTAAATTTTGGGGTATGGCATCTGACCCTAATATAGATGTGCCCCGTGCATTCTGTGAGGAACCGGCATTTCAGTTGGGAATGGCAGGCAGTTCGGGTTCTCAGTCGGGCTCTCAAAGAGCTATGGAACACTATTTGAATGGCTCTCTACAGATACCGGGAATGGCTATAGACAATAGGCATATTAATACAGGTAATAGCCTTATTTTTGACATGTTTGTGAAGGAGAGAGCAAAGAGAGTTCCCGACCCTTTCACTTCGGTGGGACAGAAATGTAATGTTATACCACCGGATATGAGAGAACTTTGTGATAAGTATGAAAAACTGTTGGAGAAGGAAACTAAAACATATTTTAATATTCTAGGATTACAGAGGTACATTGATTTAGGTATTACACCGAAAGATCTCAGATTTGTGAAAAATCCAAGTACCCCGTTTGACTCCAATTGTTCTGTAGATAAACAATTTAAGGAACGCTGGTTTAAATCTGCTTATAGATGTGTGACTGAATGGTTACATATCCTGTTGGAAAGAGACCAGCTGAAACATAAAAAGTTAAAACAAGAACTGGCGATATTGTCACAGACAATTAGTGACTCTATGAACCCTGCCAATATTAATGTTTTCTTAGAAAAGACCAACGAGATGTTAATCTCATTGGTGGCGGAACTTATTGATCAGAAGAAATCAAAATTAACCAGAGACATTAATGAATATGAGGCAGGGCTTGCCTTTACATATTCCACCAATCGGCGAGCTGAGAATCGAAGAAGACGTCAGCACGTGAGGTTTAAGAGTACACCTTCGTCATCTTTTGTATCTTCAGAGGAAGAGAGTCGGTTTGGATTAGATACGAGCTGCAAGTTTCCTGAGTTGCCTCGACCGCAACGGCTGGAGTAACATATGCACACTTTTCGGAAGCAAGGAGGTCCACAACATAACCAACAGCAGCGACTACAGGGGCAGAAATGGAATAGAAATTTTGGGACAAATGCTGGTAACTCGGACAGGGGTTACCAGGCGGATTTGCAACAAGGACAAAGAAATGGACAACAGTATAATAAAAGGTTTATAAAAAAGGTATGTACTGAACCAAGTTTAGTTTTAAATTTATCTCAATGTGAATTAACGCAGGAACAGATTTCTGTATTAAATTTGGGGCTGAAGTTTGTACCTACTGTATTACCTCGAGGGCATGTAGTGAAACAATAGGTATTTAGATTCTTGAGAAAAGTACATTTAAAGTACCATTTTTCAAGAGATTTTATAAGTGAAACTGCATAATTTAATTCTTCCCTTATTAATGAATCTGACAATAGTTTCTTTTCTTGTCAAGAAGATGTTGAAGAAAGAACTGTTGATGAAAGTACTTGTAGTAATTTTTCCAACGCAAATTGTAAAATTGATGTTTCGTATATACCAACGTTTAATAAATTTATGCCTCCCTTTGTTAATCAGCGTATTGCACAATTGGGAACCATGATAGGTTTTGGATGTGAAAATATTTGTGACAATATATTAGTGAATAAACATGAAGTGTTTTATAACCTGACTCTAAAGGAGTGGCAAGCTTTAAGAATATTGAGTGATAGAAAGGATATAGTAATTAAACCTTCAGACAAAGGGAATAAAATAGTTATTATGAATGTATTACAGTATTACAATATGTGTATGGAACACTTGGAAAATACTGATGTATATAAAAAAATGTAATAAAAATAAATATGAACAAGCAGTGATAGAGTTTGAGAAAATGTTGGATAGAAGCATCAGGTTAGGATATTTTAATGAGAAAGACATCAGTGATAGGTTATTTAATCGCAAAAGTGAAATAGCTATTTTATTTTGCCTACCTAAAGTACATAAAAGTTTGGTCAAACCTCCGGGAAGACCTTTTATCTCTGCTTGTAATTATTTTTTACATAACATTGGTTTAGTGCTACATGAAATATTATTACCCCATGTTTTTAAATCTCCAGTTTATATAAAAGATAGTTTAGATTTTTTTACATAAAATTTCCCCATTAGTATGGAACAAGAATAAGTATTGGTTAGTGATCGATGTCAAAAGCTTCTATACCTCTATTCATCACAAAGACAGCCTGGAGGCAATAAAGTACTTTTTAGGTGATAGTCCTTTTGCTTGTTTTATAATAAATATGGTAGATTTTTGTTTGAAAAATAATTATTTTTATTTTGATAATATATTATATAGATTGAAACAGGGTACAGCAATGGGGCCAGCTTTTGCCCCCATGTAGGCAAACCTTTTTATGTCTGTTTTTGAAAGAAGGTTTTTATTTAATTTAGATTTTATGAAAAGATGTGTAGATTTTTATTTTCGTTTTATTAATGATTTAATATTTGTATGTGAGGGGGGCAAAGAAGAGGTGGATAACTTTATAATGGATATGCATAGGAATCCATTCGGTTTAGCATTTGACGGACTTCAGAAAGGTAATAAGGTGGTGTATTTAGATCTTATTTTGGAAGGTATGGAAAATGGGAATATTTCATCCAATATTCGTAGAAAATTTGTGGACGGTAACCAGTACTTACATGACACAAGTTGTCATCCCCCACACGTATTGGAGGCTTTACTTTATGGTGAATTAGTACATGTTTCTAGGCTGTGCAGTGAGAGGAATGAATTAATAAAATAAATGGAAAAGACAAACTATATGTTCCTACAAAGGGGTTATGATCCAGCAATTTTGGAATGAGCCCAAATTAGAATAAGGAAAGAGATAGGTATTGACAGAGATGAAAATAGATATAAAGGTAGGAATAAATATCAGATCAGAGGAGTTAACGAACAAAATAAGGAGAAAATAGATGTGATTTATTACGTGTCTGTGTATAATATAAGAAGTGAGGAAGTGAAAACTTTGATAGAGTATTATTGGAAATATCTATTGGAAGATAGGGTTTTGGCAAATATTCTAACCAATAAACCATTCTTCTCTTATAAAAGGGGAAGAAATTTGAAGGACATGGTAGTGCATGGAAAGTTTTGTATGCCGAAAATAGATAAACCGAGAGTGATTTTAAATCGAGGCACAGTATGCTGCAATAGATGCAGTATTTTGTGCAAATATTGTTAGCACATTTAGTAGTATAAATGGGGTTAAGTTTGAACCTAGAGATATTTATACATGTAGAAGTAAAGGGGTAATATATGCACTAAAATGTCCATGTGAATTTTACTATATTGGAAAAACAAAGAGAGAATTTCGTATTAGATTCATGGAACATATTAGAGATGTCAAAAATATGAGGGAAGATAAAATAATTGCTTCACATTTTAAGATGTTTCATAATAGTGATGCAACCTTATTACAAGGTGCTGTTTTAGAGATTGTGAAATGTTTGGGTAATGATGAAAATGTATTAAAACAAAAATTATTATATAAAGAAAGTATTTTTATTTTGAAGTATAAAACTATGACGCCTACTGGTTTAAACAATGAATTAAATTGGAAGTGTTTGCTTTAAAATGGAAATTCAATGTGTAATTAGTGGGAGTGTGTTACTGATTGAATGTAGTATATAAGAGTATACATTTTGGAGATTTTATTGTTTTATATTCCTTGAAGGTGGAAACACTGAAGCGCTAGAAAATAAAGAAAATTTGTTTCACTCAGTTGCCTTTGTTAATTACAGTTGGTGTTTTTTTTGGGGTCAGAATTGTATTGGAATTTGGAAGAAGGAAAGGAGTGTTTGTGGTTTAAATTTTGGGGTATGGCATCTGACCCTAATATAGATGTGCCCCGTGCATTCTGTGAGGAACCGGCATTTCAGTTGGGAATGGCAGGCAGTTCGGGTTCTCAGTCGGGCTCTCAAAGAGCTATGGAACACTATTTGAATGGCTCTCTACAGATACCGAGAATGGCTATAGACAATAGGCATATTAATACAGGTAATAGCCTTATTTTTGACATGTTTGTGAAGGAGAGAGCAAAGAGAGTTCCCGACCCTTTCACTTCGGTGGGACAGAAATGTAATGTTATACCACCGGATATGAGAGAACTTTGTGATAAGTATGAAAAACTGTTGGAGAAGGAAACTAAAACATATTTTAATATTCTAGGATTACAGAGGTACATTGATTTAGGTATTACACCGAAAGGTCTCAGATTTGTGAAAAATCCAAGTACCCCATTTGACTCCAATTGTTCTGTAGATAAACAATTTAAGGAACGCTGGTTTAAATCTGCTTATAGATGTGTGACCGAATGGTTACATATCCTGTTGGAAAGAGACCAGCTGAAACATAAAAAGTTAAAACAAGAACTGGCGATATTGTCACAGACAATTAGTGACTCTATGAACCCTGCTAATATTAATGTTTTCTTAGAAAAGACCAACGAGAAGTTAATCTCATTGGTGGCGGAACTTATTGATCAGAAGAAATCAAAATTAACCAGAGACATTAATGAATATGAAGCAGGGCTTGCCTTTACATATTCCACCAATCGGCGAGCTGAGAATCGAAGAAGACGTCAGCAAGTGAGGTTTAAGAGTACACCTTCGTCATCTTTTGTATCTTCAGAGGAAGAGAGTCGGTTTGGATTAGATACGAGCGGCAAGTTTCCTGAGTTGCCTCAACTGCAACGGCCGGAGGAACATATGCAGACTTTTCGGAAGCAAGGAGGTCCACAACATAACCAACAGCAGCGACTACAGGGGCAGAAATGGAATAGAAATGTTGGGACAAACGCTGGTAACTCAGACAGGGGTTACCAGGTGGATTTGCAACAAGGACAAAGAAATGGACAACAGTATCATAAATGGTTCAGAAAAAAGGTATGTACTGAACCAAGTTTAGTTTTAAATTTATCTCAATGTGAATTAACGCAGGAACAGGTTTCTGTATTAAATTTGGGGCTGAAGTTTGTACCGACTGTATTACCTCGAGGGCATGTAGTGAAACAAGAGGTATTTAGATTCTTGAGAAAAGTACATTTAAAGTACCATTTTTCAAGAGATTTTATAAGTGAAACTGCATAATTTAATTCTTCCCTTATTAATGAATCTGACGATAGTTTCTTTTCTTGTCAAGAAGATGTTGAAGAAAGAACTGTTGATAAAAGTACTTGTAGTAATTTTTCCAACGCATATTGTAAAATTGATGTTTCGTATATACCAACGTTTAATAAATTTATGCCTCCCTTTGTTAATCAGCGTATTGCACAATTCGGAACCATGATAGGTTTTGGATGTGAAAATATTTGTGACAATATATTAGTGAATAAACATGAAGTGTTTTATAACCTTACTCTAAAGGAGTGGCAAGCTTTAAGAATATTGAGTGATAGAAAGGATATAGTAATTAAACCTTCAGACAAAGGGAATAAAATAGTTACTATGAATGTATTACAGTATTACAATATGTGTATGGAACACTTGGACAATACCGATGTATACGAAAAATGTAATAAAAATAAATATGAACAAGCAGTGATAGAGTTTGGGAAAATGCTGGATAAAAGCGTCAGGTTAGGATATTTTAATGAGAAAGACATCAGAGATAGGTTATTTAATCGCAAAAGTGAAATAGCTATTTTATTTTGCCTACCTAAAGTACACAAAAGTTTGGACAAACCTCTGGGAAGACCTTTTATCTCTGCTTGTAATTATTTTTTACATAACATTGGTTTAGTGCTACATGAAATATTATTACCCCATGTTTTTAAATCTCCAGTTTATGTAAAAGATAGTTTAGATTTTTTTACATAAAATTTCCCCATTAGTATGGAACAAGAATAAGTATTGGTTAGTGATCGATGTCAAAAGCTTCTATACCTCTATTCATCACAAAGACAGCCTGGAGGCAATAAAGTACTTTTTAGGTGATAGTCCTTTTGCTTGATTTATAATAAATATGGTAGATTTTTGTTTGAAAAATAATTATTTTTATTTTGATAATATATTATATAGATAGAAACAGGGTACAGCAATGGGGCCAGCTTTTGCCCCCATGTATGCAAACCTTTTTATGTCTGTTTTTGAAAGAAGGTTTTTATTTAATTTAGATTTTATGAAAAGATGTGTAGATTTTTATTTTCGTTTTATTAATGATTTAATATTTGTATGTGAGGGGGGCAAAGAAAAGGTGGATAACTTTATAATGGATATGCATAGGAATCCATTCGGTCTAGCATTTGACGGACTTCAGAAAGGTAATAAGGTGGTGTATTTAGATTTTATTTTGGAAGGTATGGAAAATGGGAATATTTCATCCAATATTCGTAGAAAATTTGTGGACGGTAACCAGTACTTACATGCCACAAGTTGTCATCCCCACACGTATTGGAGGCTTTACCTTACAGTGAATTAATACATGTTTCTAGGCTGTGCAGTGAGAGGAATGAATTAATAAAATAAATGGAAAAGACAAACTATATGTTCCTACAAAGGGGTTATGATCCAGCAATTTTGGAATGAGCCCAAATTAGAATAAGGAAAGAGATAGGTATTGACAGAGATGAAAATAGATATAAAGGTAGGAATAAATATCAGATCAGAGGAGTTAACGAACAAAATAAGGAGAAAATAGATGTGATTTATTACGTGTCTGTGTATAATATAAGAAGTGAGGAAGTGAAAACTTTGATAGAGTATTATTGGAAATATCTATTGGAAGATAGGGTTTTGGCAAATATTCTAACCAATAAACCATTCTTCTCTTATAAAAGGGGAAGAAATTTGAAGGACATGGTAGTGCATGGAAAGTTTTGTATGCCGAAAATAGATAAACCGAGAGTGATTTTAAATCGAGGCACAGTATGCTGCAATAGATGCAGTATTTTGTGCAAATATTGTTAGCACATTTAGTAGTATAAATGGGGTTAAGTTTGAACCTAGAGATATTTATACATGTAGAAGTAAAGGGGTAATATATGCACTAAAATGTCCATGTGAATTTTACTATATAGGAGAAACAAAGAGAGAATTTCGTATTAGATTCATGGAACATATTAGAGATGTCAAAAATATGAGGGAAGATAAAATAATTGCTTCACATTTTAAGATGTTTCATAATAGTGATGCAACCTTATTACAAGGTGCTGTTTTAGAGATTGTGAAATGTTTGGGTAACGATGAAAATGTATTAAAACAAAAATTATTATATAAAGAAAGTATTTTTATTTTGAAGTATAAAACTATGACGCCTACTGGTTTAAACAATTAATTAAATTGGAAGTGTTTGCTTTAAAATGGAAATTCAATGTGGGTGTGTGTTACTGATTGAATGTAGTATATAAGAGTATACATTTTGGAGATTTTATTGTTTGATATTCCTTGAAGGTGGAAACACCGAAGCACTAGAAAATAAAGAAAAGTTGTTTCACTCAGTTGCCTTTGTTGATTACAGTCGGTGTTTTTTTTGGGTCAGAGTTGTATTGGAAATTGGACAGACCCGCCTTTAACAAAGAAATGCACACTTCCCAGTGTTTGTAATTGGATAGACCAGCCTTTAACAAAGAAATGCACACTTCCCAGTGTTTGTTTGGGGTCAGAGTGATACTCTAGGCATGAATTATTTAATCAACAGTGTCCATTGATCAGCAAAAGATAAGATTCCCTCTGTTTCAGTCTGTGACATCCTGCTGCAGCAAATGAAGAACCAGAGGACGATCACAATAAAGGTTTGTCTCGGTATGTAGATAGTGGGGACATAATTAAGGTCACTAAGGTAAATTATTTTCAGCAACATTGATTCAGTAGAAGTACTGGGAAGAGCCATAGACTTTTAAGAAACATAAACTAAAATGTTATTTGAAAGAAAGTGCTACACATCTAAACCTCCCATCACTGACAACCCCAACAGGGACATAGCCTTGCTACTTTTGCAACAGATGTCAATATATTTGTGCTAGCCCCAGTCTGCATGTTAAAACTGACACAATCTGTCAAGGCAGGTGTTGTCACATATATCACTACACATGTAAGTCAGCTGGAATAATTTATGCAGCTAAGAGAGTCCACTGAATCATGTGCTTTTACCAATTTAATAAATAAGATTTATGAACACACTTTTAACTGAGGATTCTGATAGTGCCATTTTGACATCACTGAGTTGTATCTTTTTTTCTGGATGTGAAAGTCATGAAAACATCATGTGATTTCAGTTCAGAAATATACAGGAAACCTACCTACCTACTCAATCACGTCTTACATTTCGGCAGAAGATAAACTTTTCCTTAGTGATCTACCTTTCTTAGCTAAAGGGATCTAGATTTCTAGAATTTCCTCAGATAATGACAATTTCCTGAAGAAGTTTTACATTTTAAAGGAGATGTTTCCTGCCTGAGGTCATCCTTTTTAATTTTTGGATGACATAATGAGATACATCGGTGGCAACAGAGTAACCAGATTTGTTCCTTTTTACATGAACCTGTGACTAAATACTCCAAATAACCTTCTATATCACCATTATAGTATTCTTCACCTTAGGGATCTCCTGCTAAGGATAGTCCAACATCCATCAAATATACCAAAGCCTTTCAATCTTTTATGTGCCATACATCACAAGTATGCTCCCTATACAAAATGCAGGGCATAAAGGTGATGTACGGACACAGTTGCCCAGAATTGCTTTGCTGCCAGTCCGAACACTATAATCTCTCATCAGTTTGAATGTCACTCACTATGCTGAATATCTAGCCTTGAGATAAGTGCACTGTTGGGGGGGGGTCTCTTTTCTTTCTATTTGCTGTTGGCCTTGTTCTTTTTTGGTTACCTGGAATTCATGTCATCCAGGAAGGGAAGATGTCAATGTGGGAGGCAGATTCCCCATAAAGATCATCATGAACAGTGTCTCTTTTATTTGGGTGCTTCCCACAACCATGCCTCATGTAGTATTTGTAAGGTGTTTGTGCCTATGACTCTTAGAAGCTGGTTGTCATATCTGGCCATTTATCTTGAAAAGCAGAGGATTAAACAGTTAGCCTGGGGTAGTATGGAGGAATCTATTAACACCAAGCATATACCATTAAGCAAGAAGAAGGCCAAGAAATCTTGGCAGGATTCTTTGGCTATCCAACTTCCACCTGACATCTCTCTAGAAGTGGGTCATAGTTCTGAGGCCGTCTGGTGTCAAATTTGGATTCCTCTGCTGAGACTCCATTGGAAACTAGCACGGATACTTCATTTTGCATGTCCTCTTAGGCTTTGCAGGCATCTATCTCCTTCAGACATGGCAGAGGAACCATGGTTGATTATCACAGAGGGTATTAGAGGGATTTTGCAGAGTCTGGTCAGGGAAGAGGTTCTGAGTACTCTTGCTGAATATTGTCAAAGTTTGAAACCCCTGAGGGATGTTAGGGCTGACATCCCTACCAAGAAAAAACAGAACACTAAACCTTCTTTGGTACATCATAAGGACTCTCAAAGGGAATGGAAGGAGTTTACTCAGGGTCTGTTCAATGCTCTAATGGCTCTGAAGCCTCCCCAAGGAGTTTCTGTGCCTATTCCCCCAAGACTTCACCTTCTTCCAAAATACCTAGAGAACATAATTCCTCAGATGAGGATTTAGAGACAGATGAAGAGTCTTTATCTTACTCTTCCCAGATACTTTCTTCCTTGGCTTATGGCTCTGATGAAGAGGAATCCATTAGCCCTGAGTCTCCTTTTGAGGAGTTATCTTTTGGAGACACAGTAGCCAGAATGAAGGAATATTTTTAAGTAGGGTTCTTCTCGGGTGTCTGACATCCAGAAGTGGTATTATGAGCTAATTCAGGTGGACACGCCTCAACCTTGTGCTATTACCTCCTATGTTGGCTACTTTGCTGGACACCTTTTATAGTCACCTGTAAGACTCCTGATTCTCAGCTCCCCTGTTGCTAAGAAACCTCTCAGTTTCTATGAGGTTCCTGAGGATTGTCATTTCTTGTTTGTGTCCTTTTTCTGACCCTGCTGTGGTGTCAGTCTCCTGTGATAAGCCTTGTATGTTTTTTCTGCTGTCAAGCTTCTACCTTCAAATAAGGATAGTTGAGCAATGGAAAAGATTGGAAAGGAGGTCTAGATTGCAGCCACCTTAGACTTTAGGGCCAATAACTACCAGACCCACATGACCAGATATGCTCTGGCCTTGATTGCCCAGGCTTGTCAGATTATTTTCGACATCCCTGATTCTGAAGTAAAGTCTTTGGTTCTTTCTGTTTTGGGTTCTAAGTGTCTCATCACTTTAACAAGTGCAGTTGTGGTGCTGCTGATACCTCTTCGAGAGCTGCTGTCTTTGGGTCTGTCATGAAACAGTATTCTTGGCTTTGTCTGCAATTATTACCTGAAGACATTAAGGCCTAGTTCTGGATGCTTCTTTGGATAATAAAAATTTCTTTGGGATTGCTGCTATGTTTAAGACTCTTCAAGAAACAGGTAAAGTGTTCAGGACATTGAACGTGTCCCCATCTCTACTTTCCAGAAGAACTATTCAGCTAAGTCTTCTTTTGTCCTTAGGCTGCCTCGTCAGGCCGTTAAAGGCAGGAAGAGTGGTAGACAAGCTTCTCTGAAGTCTTCTTAGGGTCCTGTGGCCCAAAAGCTTCCTTTATCTTATAAGCTTGCCACACTTTGCCCCCTCAGTCAGATCTGTTTGTCCATTTGGCACTCCCTATGTCTTCGAAACTGGCAGCTTATCACTTCAGATTCTTGGGTTCTGTCCATCATCAGTCAAGGTTACTTCATGCTGTGCAAACCTCGCTCCTTCCTTTTTCAGGGATTCTGCAAACTCCATGAAAACAGCTTCCCCATTTCCCAAAGGTTCTTGAGTCTCTGATGGATCAGGGAATTATTTAGTATGTCCCTCCTTCCCAAGTAGGAAAGGGATTCTGTTCAGAAGGTTCCTGGAAAGGAGGGCTCTTGGAGGCCTATTTTGCTCATCTCCTTCCTCAACTACCTTTTCCAAGGTTCCTACCTTTTGGATGCTTTCTCTTCAAAACCTGTTTCCACTGTTGCTGCTACAGGCTTTTCTGGTGTCCTTGGACCTGAGAGATGCTTACTTTCATATTCCTTTTCTCCCTCTTTTCAGGACATTTTTGCATGTTTCTGTTTCTTCCTCTTATTTTCAGTTCACTGCTTTGCCCTTTGGCCTCTCTACTGCCCCAAGGGTATTGACAAAATGCTTAGCTCCTGTGATTGCATTTTTGCAGGCTTCAATGCATTCAGATTTTTCCTTATCTAGCTAACCGGTTGCTTCATGTACCTTCTCCCAGTCACCTGTTACAGGCTGTGGAGTTTACCATATCTCTCCTTCAAAGTTTGGTGTTTACTATCATTTTTCAGAAGTCTGTACTGACTCTCTCATAGGATCATGTATATCTGTTCAGACAATGACAATGTTGGCCTTTCTTCTGCCTCCAAAGATTTTGTCCTTGACAGCTTTCTTTCAGTTTCTTCTTCCTCTGCCTGCCATTCCAGCTTTGGGCCCTAGGATTTGTGATCTCTTCTGTTCCAGTGCTTCCTCATGCCAGACTGCATATTTATTCATCCAGAACCCCTTTTCCCCATTTTGCATGTGGGTCACAGTGACACTTCAACAGTGACAATCATCTAGAGCCAAGGTTTCTACTGCCAGTTGACAAGCCCTGCTGCTGTAGTTCTTCACACCACACACTCACACCTATGAATAGGTTCATAGGTTCATAGATTAGTACTAAGCTAACTGCTCTTGTGAGCCATTTTAAGCCTAGCCAATTATCCCTTGTGAGACTCAAACCCTGCACCTTGTGTTTATAAGGCAAACACCTTAACCATTAGGCCACCCTCCCAACCCCTAATAATTTAGAATGCCCAGTACTGCAAGTTTTTGGAATGTAGCAAGAAACCAAAGTGCTTGGAAGAAACCCACGCAAACACAGGACATGCAAACTTTGCAGAAGGCACCCCAGTCGAGAATTGAACCAGAGAAACTCTTGCTGTGAGCAACAGTTCTATATGTTGTGCCAGATTGCATATGCAGAAGCTTAAATGATACCTTGGGTTGGTTTGGTTTCAGCAGTGCCACCCTATGGTTTTCAGAATGCCTCTCTTTCTTTGTCTCAAGTAGGAATTTATGTGTTGGATTCAGCAACTTACCCTCTGCCCTTTCAGCCTCCAGTTCCCTCTCAAGAGCTGTTCAATGATGCTTTAGACATGGAATGGGGGTTTGCTGTGGTCACCTAAAAGTCCAAGCCCCCCCCCCCCCATCAGAAGTCATACCATATTAGCATCAAAGAAATAAGAGCTCTGATTCTGGACATTCATGCTTTTCACCCTATGCTCTCTCCAGGCCACCTGAAAATTTACACAGTTAACATCACAGTTATGTGGTATGTCAAAAAGCAGATGGGCACAAAGTGTTACCTTTCTTGTAGGCTGCCTCTTCAGGCCAGGGATATGATTATCAGTTATCATTTAATTCTTCAAGCAGTGTATATTCTTTCAGAGCACAATCTAGTGGCAGACTCCTTGAGCAGGTCCAAAACACAGGGTCGACATGTTTCTGGACATAGTCCATTGGTGGGTTATTCTTCAGGTGGATCTTTTCGCCTCCTCTCTAAACATGCAGCTCCCTCTTATCCATTTCAGAGTGCTATGACAGCTTTTGTGGAAGATGGATGCCCTTTCTTTTCCGTGGAAGAGGATGTTTCTGTATGCCTTCCCTCCCCTTCCTCTATTTCTAAGAGTCCTGAAGAAGATTCAGCTGGACTTTCTGAAAATCTTGCTCATGACTCCCTTTTGGCCAACACAGGACTGGTTCCCATTCTTAATACAAGTAGCAAGGGGCAATCACCACACGTTACCTCACTGGTTGGATCTCCTCACACAGGACAAGGGGTCGCTCATCAATCCTCACTTGTCCACTCTTCAACTGACACTGTGAGTGATAGGGTTTTAATCCCTTTTAGGCACCTCTTTTCTGAGGATATGCTCATTACAGGAGGCAAGAAAATCCACAACTAGGAAGTCTTGTATGTCCAAATGGAAAATATTTTCTGTCTTGTGCCATGCTCATAGCCAGGACCCCTTTTCAATGATGGTCCCTCTGGTTCTCTCCTATTTGTGTGAGTTGCTTTTATTTGGCTTGACCTATTCTTCTGTAAAGGATTTGTCAGGTGTTGTTGTCTGTATGCCCTCGAATCCTCCTTTGGCTTCTTATTTAAAGTCAAACAATTTCTTAAAGTCGTCCTACATCTTAGGCCCCCAAGGAAGCCTATTCCTCCTCCTTGGGCCCTTCAGTTTTGTTTTGGAAAAATTGAATAATGCTCATTTTCAGACTGCAGGTTCAGCTTCTCAGCAACACTGTACCTAGGAATGTTTAAGGAGATGCGAATTCAGACCAAGAGAAGAATGGTTAGTATTGATGGCACAGGAAAGTGGGCTATGTACGCATTGGTTTACAAAGTCCATTGAACATGTGGGTGAAACAGACAAATGTACAGTTTTGTAAAACAGAACTGGAAACAGTTGCACACCTCATTGCTGGCTGTGACATACTAATGGCAGAAGGACTGTATACTGAAAGGCATAATAATGCAACCCAGTGCAAAGACTGTTGCACTGGGTTTGTGCAAACATTATGGTACTGAAGTGGTTGGAAAACACTGGAAACATGAGCTACAAAGCATCATAGAAAATGTTCATATGGTATCACCCAGTACCAATAGTTCAAGGACAGATACTAGAAATCCAGATAATAGCGGTCCATGATAAGAAGACAAAAGCAGCATTGACCAGTGACTACAGTGTCTTGTGTAAAGAGAGACACAAAGTCATAAAATATTAGGATTTGCAGGCAGAAATGAGAGCAATGTGGAAGAAAGATACCCAGACAGTTCCAATAGTAGTAAGATAAATGGGTCTTACAAAAAAGAATTTGCAATTATACTTAGATATGTTGCCTTCTAAAAGACATGGAGAAATGAAAAATAAGGATACCTAGAAGATTTTTTGCTTGCTCTTATTTCTGCTTAAAGGGTTTCTGAGCTTCAGACCCTTATGGCCATTCCTTTTTTTTTTTAGTTTTTCACAGAGACAGGGTAGCTTGTCATACTAATCCTTCTTTTATACCCAAGGTTGGTAATTAGTTGTTCTTGAATCAGGCAGTACAACTCCCTTCCTTTTTTCCTTCTCAGTCTTCTGATATGAAGGTCCTGCAGCACTTGGATTTGCACAGACAGTTCAGGTATTATCTGAAGAAAATTAAGGCCATTCATAAGCCTGAACAGCATTTTGTTTCTTTTCATCCCAGGATATTTGATTTGCTTGTTTCTAAGTAAACCATCTCATCCTGGATATCTAAGGCCATTTCCTTTTGTTGTTCTTTTCATAACAAGTATTTATCTACTTCAGTTAGAGCTCATTCCACTAGGGCTGTTGCCTCTTCTGGTGCTTTCTTCAAGGATTTGGCTACCAATTCTATCCTGGAAGCTGTGACTTGGTCTTCATTACATACTTTTTGTCAGGAAGGGCGATACTGCCAGCACAGCTATCTGGAATTTTGTAAATATGTCATTTGTGAATATCAACATGATTTACATAATATACTTGTTACAAATGTATTAGAACTGTATGTCATGTGTATATCAAACTGGTGATACAGACGTGTTGAAAAGGTATTTTGTAAAGGGCTTGTGCTTAAAATCTAAACACAGTGTGACTTGGAAGAGAACAGAAATGTACATGCACTGTTGTAAATGTATATATTTTAACAATGGAAATTGGAATACAGGAGGTTAACATCAGAAAAATAACTGAAATTAAATTACTTTATGGCTACATAATACAATATGGTATCTTTTAGTTACAGTGCATCTATAGACATTGAGTCTGTGCTGAGAAGCTTTCTGTATTGTCTTCAGAGTGAACTAATTACTAATTTTGAAAACACGAAGGACTGTAATTGTTTTATGACTTCCAGCATCTGCCAAATATCTGAGGTCTATGTATTTTCAAAGGTAGATGCTAAATACTGCTAGCTTCCACCAGTGGAGGTTTCACCTGGGATAGAGACAGATGATAAGAATTATGACATTCTGTAAGCTATCCCAGCAGTAATATTTGAGATATTAATTTAAGAGGTCTCTTAGTGAGACAGGCCATTCTGCATTCTGCCTTGGACCTGACAACAGCAGCAAAAAACATTCACCACACATCTGCCTTGCTCTTCAGTAAGTTGACTAGGGTATAGTAATTCTCTTAGATTCAGCTAGGAATATAGTGAAGCTTAGTCTAGATATTTTTCTTTGTTTACTTGAGACAGTCCTGCAATGTTGTTTTAAATATTTCCTGTGGTTTTGAACTTTGATGGCACTGTAAACATATGTTTAGTATTGTGGTGTTCTTTTATTTATTATTAAATATATTTAATCCTTTCATTGTGGCTGATCTGTGAAGAGATATCTAAGTTTTGTGAGTACTTGCATGGTTATTTGGTGACACTGTGTGGGTGACTCCTAATAGCCTTGCTCTTGGTCAAACTACCATTTGTATTAATATTAATATTACACAGTAAGATTGGACACCATTTGTTAAGGGCCTTAAAGTAGCCAATAAGGAGTTGGCTGGTGGCAGTGATAACTACCTTACAGTCTGGGCAAAAGGGGACATAGCTAGTAAACCTGTGCCAGATATTCCAACTGTGTGTGCAACTGTGTGTTTGTTGTGTGTGTGTGTGTGTGTGTGTGTGTGTGTGTGTGTGTGTGTGTGTGTGTGTGTGTGTGTGTGTGTGTGTGTGTGTGTGTGTGTTTAAATCAAACCTCAAAGAGTGTGTGTGTGTGTCAGCTACTTGGGCAGGGACATGAAGAACTGGTTAGACAGAAATGGTGCTGGAGGTCTTGGCTTGTCCACTCAGCTGAAATCTCAACTCTATAGCTGTGCCAGTGGGGAGTCTTATTGGGGATCTGGAGAAAGAGGGAGAAACCAACCATAGACTGTCTGTGATCTCTGTGTGCTCTTAAGGGAAATTACACTTGATGCAGAAAGCTGCATCTGGAAATACTGTGTGTGTGTGTGTGTGTGTGTGTGTGTGTGTGTGTGTGTGTGTGTGTGTGTGTGTGTGTGTGTGTGTGTGTGTGTGTGTGTGTGTGTGTGTGTGTGTGTGTGTGCTTTTCCAGTGCACATCCTCCACTGTCGCTAGTGGTGAGGATTAAGGTTCCTTGATTACTGGTCCAGTGGTGGGTCATCACACCTTTACTAAGCATTATAAATCAGATATGGTTTCTAAGGCTAGGGGAGGTTTTGCTAGAACCATCCTGCATAGGCTTGTTGAGGGCTTTTCCCAGCCTTCCACCTCCCAGTCCTTTTCTTTAGCTTTTGTGCTATCCCTATGGTTAAGATTACTGCAACAGTGGTATAGAAGGACATAGTACAGTTGTGTAAAATGTTATCATAACAGATTTCCTTCTCTTCATTGATGCAGTAGTCAATCCCTATATCCCGCTTTTCTTTTGGGTTTTGATTTAGTCACCCTCCTGGCCAAGGGTCCCCCATTTCCATCTGCATTTTCATCTCTTGGATGTGCATAGCCCCCTTTAGTCCTATGGAGACTGTTCTCTGCTGGGGCAATTCAGTTCTGGGTCCTTATGTCACCTTTATGCCCTTTTCCCTGTATGTGGAGCATACATGCGACATACAGTGCATACAAGATCCAAAGGCTTTGATATACTGGTCAAATGTTGGGCTATCCTTGGGAGGAGATCCATAAGGTGAAGAATACTGCAGCAGTGAAACGAAGGACACCTACTGTTTGTTAAAATTTTATACAACTGTACTTTTGGAGGTGAATAGTTTTGATAAATGAGTGATTCTACACCATTCAAATCAAGCTGGTAAGGTACAGTAGATTATAGGTAACAAATGGAGCTTAGTGATGGATATTTGGCCTGAATTGGCCAAGTTGGATATCAACCTGAACTTTGTCCTTTTCCAGCATAGTTGCACAGCTGGAACATACAATCACATCTGTTCAAATGTGGTGCGTGCAGATTTTGTCCAAATCTGACCATCCAGCAGTACCCTGGCAGCTTTAACTGCAACACTTTTGGTGTCATCTATGCAGCTATGTGTAATTCTTGTTCTGCATAAGAAGAACTAAAGTTAATACAGAATGTGGGTTCTATAATGAGCTTCCCTCTACTTACTACACTACTTTTCTAACACAAAACCCACTCTGACTTGTCACTGTGAAGTCGCCACTACTGAAAAAACAAGTCATCCAGAAGAAAGTACACTGAATGTTAATAAACTCAAACGTCATGATTTAGTATGTACACTGAAGGTTAGTAAACTCAAATGTCATGATTTACTGTGTATACTGAAGGTTAGTAAACTCAAACATCATAATTTACTGTGTACACTGAAGGCTAGTAAACTCAAATGTCATGATTTACTGTGTACACTGAAGGCTAGTAAACTCAAACGTCATGATTTACTGTGTACACCGAAGGATAGTAAACTCAAATGTCATGATTTACTGTGTACACTGAAGGTTAGTAAACTCAAATGCATATATTGAAGGTTAGTAAACTCAAATGTCATGATTTACTGTGTACATTAAAGGTTAGTAAATTCAAACGTCATGATTTACTGTGTACACTGAAGGCTAGTAAACTCAGATGTGTATATTGAAGGTTAGTAAACTCAAACCTCATGATTTACTGTGTACACTGAAGGTTAGTAAACTCAAACATCATGATTGTACACTGAAGGTTAGTAAACTCAAATGTCATGATTTACTGTGTACACTGAAGGTTAGTAAACTCAAATGTCATGATTTACTGTGTACACTGAAGGTTAGTAAACTCAGATGTGTATATTGAAGGTTAGTAAACTCAAACCTCGTGATTTACTGTGTACACTGACGGTTAGTAAACTCAAATGTCTTGATTTACTTTGTACACTGAAGGTTAGTAAACTCAGATGCCATGATTTACTGTGTACACTGAAGGTTAGTAAACTCAAATGTGTATATTGAAGGTTAGTAAACTCAAACCTCATGATTTACTGTGTACACTGAAGGTTAGTAAACTCAAACATCATGATTTACTGTGCATACTGAAGGTTAGTAAACTCAAATGTCATGATTTACTGTTAAGGTCAGTCTTTAAAAGGTCATCTCTCATGAATATAACAGTTTTGTAAAATGGGATATCCTAAGGAGGATGATTCACATTAAATTTTAGTGCATAATAGTTTTTGCATATGTTTTGTGTATTTAGAGAGGCATACAGCCATCTGTATCAAAATGTCTTGGCTGAAGTGTTCAAATACAGGAGATACCAGGCTTCAGAACATGGACCAAAGCTCCACAGGTGGTTGTGTCTCCATATTCATAAAGGATATGCACACCTCCAGACCAGTAGCCCAGCATAACACATCTGAGATACTTCAGGTACAACTAACATTGGGTAAGATGGCAATCCAGGTTGTAGCCTGCTATAGGTCCCTAAACATGTCCCAAGACTCTCACTCCACATTCCCAAGCACCCGGGAAACTACTAGGGTCCAACCCAACACTCTTATACTAGGTGACTTCAATAACCCTTCCCTCAACTGGGAAAACTACTCATACACCCATACACTGGCCCAATGCTTCCTGGAATTCATCAGTTCCAAAGCCCTTGACCAGCTCATTCTTACCTCCACTAGAGGAAGCAACATCCTTGACCTGGTTATTACTAACATGGGCAACCGTTGTTTTACAGCAATAGTCAATTCCTCCATGGTTAGATCCAGCCACAAACTAATCACCATGGAAATCCACATCTCACCCTCACCCCCGCAAAGGTAACCACCATGAAAAACTTCTCCAAAGCTGACTTTGTGATCCTAAAAACAGATATAGCTAACTTCACAGCACCCATGTCCATGGAAAATAGATGCATGACTGCAGAATCATACACCAGTGCACTCTACGAGCACGTACATAAATACATGGAACTAGCCATACCCAACAGAACCAAGATGTTGTCCTCCAAAAAAAGGAAGCCAATCTGGTGGTGCCCTGCCATTAATAAACTCTACAACAGAAGGAAGAAATGTTACAGAAAAAGGTCAAGTCCCAAGACTTGAAAAACTCCCTTATTAGCCTCAACAAAAAGTTGAGATCCCTCATCAAAACCTCTAAAGCCAGCTACAAAGGCAGAAATGCAGCAGACACTAAAAACAACCACAAAGCATTCTATAGTCATATCAAGAATCTCCATGGCAATAGCCAAGTTTTCTCTGAGTTACTGCACAATGGTGCCTACTATACTGAGCCAACACATATTGCCAACAGACTGGATGACAGATTCAGTGCCAACTTTACCCCTCTCTCCCCCCTAAAGGACCAATCACAATACCAGAGGAATGCCAGGCACCAGCATTACTGCAACACAGGTTAAAGCTGCATTGTCCAAGGCCAAGAATACAGCTTCCATGGGACTCAAAAATATCCCTGGATGTGTTCTACATGAACTACAAAGAGAACTGGCACCACATCTGTGTGCCCTGTTCAATCACAGCCTCATCTCAGGCTTTGTCCCTACCAAATGGCATGCTGCTACAGTCATCCATCTCTATAAAAGGGGAGTGACTACAGACCCTGGGAATTATCACCCCATTCACCTGACAAGTCTAATATGCAAGGCTATGGAGTGCATCATCATGGACCTAATTAACAAGGATATAGGGAATCTCCAAACTCTAGATCCCACGCAGTTTGGTATTGTGAAAGGTCGATCATGCCTGCTCAACCTGGTTAACTTCTTTGAGTCAGTCACCAGAGCTGTGGATGAAGGCAACATGGTTCATACAGCCTACCTTGATCTGGCCAAGGCCTTTGATACCATTCCCCACTCAGGAATTATTGATAAACTCACCAAACTAGGCATCAACCCCTATATCTCTAGGTGGGTTGCAAAATGGTTCACAAATAGAACCCACAGTCTGAAAGTAGCAGACTCCAAGTCAGACTGCTTACCAAACATGAGTGGAGTCCCACAGGGATCAGTCCTGGGTCTTCTCCTGCTTGGCATCTACTTCTCAAAAGTCTAGGCCAACACGGAGGGACTCTGGCTGACCAAGTTCACAGACAACTGCAAGCTGAGAGCCATGATTAACTCTCCAAGTGATGTAGACATCCTAAAGAAAGGCCTCACTGAGACCAATGTCTGGTGTCAAAACCATGGCCTTAAGCTTAATGCCAAAAAATGCATCATCATCCCCTTTGGGAAAAACTCAGTTCCCACTAATTACCACATTGATGGGAGCCCACTGAGCACAGAAGGTGTTATAAGAGATCTGGGGACACAAGTTGATAGCAACCTCTCCTTTGACTACCACATTGCCACTTTGGTCAGAAAGCACATCTCATTACCAAGGGTTTTGCATCCAAGAAGAAAGAGGTTATCATCTCTCTCTCTCTACTCTTCCCTCATTAGGCCAGTCATCGAGTATAATGCCCCATTTGTTGGTTTCACGGGGGAAACTGTGATAGCTCCCAATTTACAGTCATCTGTGAACTTGGTCAGCTAGAAGCCTTTGACATTAGTTTTGACTTCTCAGAAGCAGATGACAAACAAGAGTGGTCCCAACATGGAGTCCTGGGGTACTCTGGTAGTGAATGGTCTCCTCCTGGAGGTGATCTCACCAATCCTGACTTCTTGGGTCCTAAATGTGAGGCAACCAGCAATCCAGTGAGTTATATATAGATGTATGCCTAGTTCTGAGAGTTTATCAATAACACCCGAGTGGGATATTGTATCAAACGCCTTGCTAGGTCAAAGTTGTGGTATGCACTGTCTTCCCGCTCATTCATAGCCTTGTTGACCCTCTCAAAGAAGTCTACCAGATTGAGTAGGCAAGATCTTCCCTTAACAAGGCCAAACTGGAATGTGTCTGTAGGTTGCCAATCTCCTTGTTGACCATTGCCATGATGATTCATTCCATGGCTTTGCATATTAGACTTGTCAGACTGATGGATAGATTTGTAGTTCCCAGGGTCATTTGATGATCCACTCTTATGAAAAAGGCTGACCATTACAGTCCTCCAGTCACCTGGCAAGTAACCAGTGTGGAAGCTGTAGTTGAAGAGTGCCCCATGTGGTCCTGCTAGGTAATGTTTATTGTATACATTTTAATCAAAGGTGTTATAGAGTTTTATACATAAATAGTGGGTTGTTTCAGGAAAAGGGGATTTGATCTATGAATACTCATAACTGATATATACTGAAAGTGCAGCTTGGACAATTGTATGGGAAACCAGAAATTCATCCCTGGTTTGGCACCTTTGTCACTAATGGATACAAGTAACCTGTAAATGGTTTATCTTCCAGGCCCATGCTTAGATGTATCAAAGGTATCAGAACTTGTCAGAGATTTGGGGTGCATGGTAGGCTTAAAAAGGCCTTTGTGGTTGTTAGCCTAGTAAACACCTATGAATCTATAATCTGTATTATCTTCTTAATTGAGAATAATTGTTTGTGCTTTTTCAGTGGTTGTTCTTTAATATATAAGGTGATTGTGCCTGTTACCCCCTTGCTCTCATGAAGTCTAAGATTTGGATGAAAGTGCTTAGCACAGGTGTATTTTATTCATTTATTAAACTTTCTCAGTGATATTTGTGTCACTCGATCTTTCACAGTGGTCCTTTGTTTCTGTATGTATTTGTGTCTTTTCCAAAGGTTGTTGCCTCTTTTTCTGCATCATCTGTTTAGGAGACAGCTGGGGATACTGTTCAGGCCCACTGAAGTGGAGCTTTTGGCCTTAGCAAGTGCTGCCAGGACCTACTCTCTGTTGATAATTTGGAATATGCTAGAAGGGATTTCAAAGGGGGTAGTGGGGTGAGGAATGGGGGGTGTAAAGGCTAAATTTATCAGCCAGATTCGCTATGTCACCCTTATCTGTGAAGGTGATGTCATTTAGTACTAGTTCTGCACACTGCTGAGTGTTACCTTTAAGGTTCCGTGCATAGATGAATAAGGTCTTGTGATTTTCCTTAGCCTGGGAGGCTACCATGACCTTGTAATTGGCCATGGTGGACTTTATTAGATTTCTTAGTTTATTGTTTAGTTGAATTAGAGAGCTCTTGCCTCTATGACAGTTGCTTTTTCTGATTTTTGCAATAACTTTTTTTCTTTTGTTATATACCATGATAAGGATTCTACCAGTGGTGTTTGTTTTTGGTGTTAGATCTGGGCATACTTCTGGTAAGTATGACAATCTCAGTGGAGCCATTTACAAGTTTTTACAGGGTTTCTGTAAATAAGTCTGCATTGGTAGCTGTGTTCTTGGGTTTGGAGATCTGTAAATTTTCACTTAATAATTTGCTTTCCTAACTGTTATGGTTCAGTTGGGATTTCTGGGTTGATATTTATTTTAATGGAGACAGCTTTGTGACCCAAGCTCACCAGTGAGGACATGACATGGGGGGAATGTTCAATGCTCTCCCATGTTGGTGAGTACTAGGTCCAATAGGATTTATCCGTTGGTTGGAGTGCACACTATCTTATCCATGGTGTTTGTATTGATAAAGTCCAGGAAATGTTGTGACTTTGAACTGGAGGCAGATCATGTTTTCCATTCTATAGAGGGGTAGTTAAAATCCGCCATGGATAAGGTATTTGCTTGGATGCTGAGTGCCTGTACTAGGTCTAGGTAAGAGTTATGAGCTTCATGGGTCATAGTGAGTGACCTGTGGCTGGCCAGGACATGGCAAGGAACTTTATCTCTATGGAGACTTGTATTGGGATGAACTTCAGGGTACCACCCTGTTTGAAAAACCTGAAATTGTATTTGTTGCTAATGTAGATAAGACACTTCCAACTTTAGCCCCTGTCTGTGCTGCTGTTCATCTAAATGTGTGGAAGGCACTGTAGCCTTGCACTGCTGGAGTACTTTCTGTGGCTTTAAACCAAGCATCTGTAATAGCCAGAAATCTACATTCTCCAGAGTGAGGAGAGCTTGTAGGGAGTGAAGTTTTTTTGTTTAGGCTCTGAGCACTGAGCAGTAGCACCTTAAGGCTGCTTTGAGTTGTTTTTGCTACATTGGTAATGTTGCCATTTTGACATTGACTAAAAAAGGCTCTAAAGGGGTGGATAACATTTTAGCCAATATCAAAAAGCCCATGGGGACAGGTGCAGGCCATCTTTGGCAAAGCAATGTGGTCTGCTAGCCATGTCTTCCTATGCTAATAGATACTGGATTCCCCTGGAGTGACATCAAAACCTGTCTGTTATTAAAATCAGTCATGTTCTGTTCATACTGCAGCATCATTCTTGGTGAAGGCAGAATGCTGTTCAATGCAAGGCATGTAGCTTTCTTTGACACTTATTCAGACAGATTCATGATATCTGTTTTCATATAGTCCAGTGAGGTATACTTTAGGTCATTTACACCCACACGGACTATGATAGAATCATATTAGTACTGGTGTTGCAGTAACTTGAGTATATGTGTGATATTGCAGATCTTAGCAAAGGATAAGCAACTGTTAGCTTCTCCTTGTCCAGTCTGGTGGGTGGGGCATCTGTGCGTCATACAATAGAGTTCCCTACGATAAGAGTACGAGGTAAAGTGTTTGCTTTCCTTATGATCTTTGCTCTTTGGGGATCATTGGATCTAGGTTTATGTGTGGTGTTAGATGTTGCTTTGGGTGTGTGCTTTAGTAATTGCTGAGGATAAGTGTTGCTGTTTGATGGCTTAGGAGGTATTTGAGGTTTGGAAATGTTTCTTTTAAGGGCTTCAGAATAAGAAGGTCTATGTGTGTAGTGAGCAGTATGTGTGAAGGATGTAGTGTGTGTGTTCTTGACAAACTTGTTTGTAAGGGAGATTTTAACCTCCACAGATGGTATGAATGTATATGTCTCACATACTGTGTTAGTTTCTTTAAGGATTAAAAGGTTATCTGAGTACATTGTCTCAGAATGTACATATCTTCCAAGCTGGCTACAGGGCATTAGTAAATTGCAAATCCATGTTGTCAGGACCTGTATTAGGTCTGGGATATTATGGTTTAGGGACTTTGTTTTACAGGGGGTCACCTGAGAGGGGGTCTAGGGTGAAGGCTAGATGTTAGTGCTGTTGGATGCAATAACTAGCTGCCTTAAGCTTAATAAAAAAAAATAAGGTTTTCTTGTAGTTTAGGGACATTTATTTAGATGAAGGTGCATTAAGAGAGTTTCAGACCACTGTAAAATTTTCTTTATAGGGAAATTTAGAGACTCTGTTGGCTTCTTGGATGGCATCAATGGCTGAATTTAAAATTGAGTCAGGGTGTGCAAATGTCTTGCTGATATGTAAAAGGGGGGGGCAGCATTGCACAGAGATCAGCATAAGGATTTTTATTTCTTTGGCGAGAGATTACATTTTGAAGTGAGAGGAGATGCACAAAGAATTCATGTACTGCAGAATGTATCATATGTAAAGAATAACAGCATGTTTGTTTTGATTGTCCTTGAATTGCAAGTAGGGAAGGTAATGAACCCAATGACTGGAATAATGATGTTGAAATGAGTGACCAGAATAAATAGAGGTTAAGGGGAGGAGGAGCCATCATAGTAGAATTATCTAATCAGCTATCATCAGCTGTATAAAATTAGCTTTTTAGCGTCTCAGAGTGTATTTACTCATTGATTTTGTCCTTCGATAGAGTTCTACTCTCTATTATTTAACAATTGTTTAGTTGTTATTCCAGTAATCATTGTTACAATGATTAAATAGAAATAAAGTAACTTTATCTTTATGTACTCACTTGAATGTGTATAAATACTGAAATGTCTGTAAACACTGATATGTTTGTAATTGGAGCTTTTCTCTCCAGGTCTCTGCTGAAAATGGACCTGTGTCCAGTCAGACTTTCCTGGTAAAGAAATGTAAAATAAATAATTTTGTGGCAGCAGGTATTGAGTGTGGGTGTGGAGTGCAGATAGTCCTGGGTTCTAGAACAGGGTGTGCAAATTTTGTTTTACTGTTTTTGACATTGCAGATTATAGCAATGAAGTGCAACATACACAACTGTTTTCTCAACCTTCTTGTGGCAATAGTAAGTGTAGGACAACCGTAGATATGGGCCATTTGAGTAGCACATTTACACAAGTGCCTGTATACCAAATAATCTTGAAATTGCATTGCTTGCCACTGTTGTGCATCACTTACCATCGCACAAGTTGCCCGCCAGTGCGCCCCCTCGCCTACAATGTTTACATGATGGTAAGTGATGTGTAACATTTTCAAATGTTGCAAAACCAAAATGTGCACTCTCTCAGTAAGCAAGAGATGTGCAATTGTTTGGAAAACATCAGGATACAAAATGCAGTTGGTGGGAAATTTGTGTGCTAAATTGTGCTTGAGCTATGGAGACATGTCTGGTGTTGCTGGTGAGGCAGTGCGCTTTTGAGTTCAGAGGTGGGGTTTTCAGGAGTCCAAAATCTTTATTGGACTCCTAGCTAAAGAGCATGGGCCCCGGTTGCTGCAGAAGGACTATTCAGGCTCAGAATACAAGTCTGAAGCCTGGAATAGTATTGCCAGGGCTTTGACCAGTGCTACAGATATCCCCCACACTGGTGAACAGTGCTGACATAATTTTCTTGACCTCTGGAGGAGGAAGTGGGATACCCTTGACCATTGGTTCGGGGAATTTAGTATGGGGGCACCCTACAGATGTGTATGGATCAATTTAAATGAGTAACTGTAAAAGTTAAAAGCTGAATGCAGTCACTATTGTATTCATAATGGTATTCTGCTCTGTCCTGCTTTTCCACAGCTGACACTGAGCAAACCTTGAATGTGAGGTCCCATGCCATGCATTTGGTAAGGATTTGAGAAATATGTGGTATGGATGCATCAGAACAGTATTGTTCTAAATAATAATTTAATAATAATAATGTTAATAGTAATTTAGTAGCATTAAAAGTTAAGGACAGCTAGGTTGGTATTTAATACAGTTTTGTCAAACTGAACATGTGTATCTCATCTGTAAAAGAAAGTATGCATGCCTTAGTCTGTAGCACAAAGCAACAGTTCCATATTCTCAAATAAAAGCAAGAGCATGCATCTCTAAACTGTGAAAGGAAAGTATGCATGCAGTAGTCTGACAAAATAACAGTACATTATTACAGAGAAGTCAGAAGTTGTGGATTCAAAAACCACACTTCCGAAATGTACAATACTGTTAGATTTTTATCATTATTGCAATGTGACTTCAGACATCTATACCATTGGCATAAATGGCCTTCTGTACTGTAATCAGTGTAATTGGAATGCACATATGTGCAATATATGCACATATCAAGGATTGCTAGCTGCAGTCTGTACTATGGTGTGCATCTGTTATGAACTGGGTACTCTCCTCTTAAAAGTAATAAATAAAGTTGTTAGGAATTTGTAGTCTTAAAAGTAAAGGTAACACAATAGAGTCAAATAATGGTACCAGTGCTTTGTATATCATATAAGAAGTTACTAATGTTCTCCCTTTTGTTCTCTCTCCCAATCCTTACCTTCTCTTTCTTTTTTTTTTTTTAATTTGCTGTTTTTGTTTTTTTCCCCACAGCACAGCACATGGTAGGCCTGTTCCATGGGATCCTCCTGCCCTCAGTCCACTGTCTACAGCACAGCTGCCCACCATGTCTGGTGCATGACCTGGCAGAACTCTCTCTGCTGCCCATGCACTACCTGGTCCCTCAGGTAGTTCTGCCCCAGAGGATAGGCATGTGTCTCACTCCTGGAGCAGTGGTGGAGATGGTGACTTTATCATCTGAGAAGAACTGCCAAGGATGGTGCGTAGGATTGTGCACTGCACTGTGGATGCATGTCTACTCTGGATGGAGCACCTGCTCTCCATCCTGGTTCAGAATACCTGTAGGAGACACAGACATTGAGCACTGCAGACAACATTGCAGTGAGGTGACAGTGATGACAATGCACTGGGTGATAATTTGAATCTCATACATGTTTTCATGACACACTTGATTCAGTACAATTGGCTATACAAAATGATTGTGTTGTGGTCACCACGCTCTCTGGAGGTCGCAGTCCAATTCAGCTAATATTCTGCATATGTGATCATGTTTTATTGTTGAAGAAATGGATAGCTATTTTTTTTTCTATTTTCCTCCTGCACATTCCTGCCCTCCTTTCACATTGTTCTTCTCCCTGCTTGCTCCGCATTTCACAACTTTTCTCTCTTTCCCATTTCTTTTCTTTAAAGATTTATTGTGCAATGGTGCATATCATGCACCAAAATGAAGCAAGTGTGAACAGCAGCAATATAAGCAGATGTATTTAAGGTATCATACACACTTGTAAAATGACTACTTACATCCGTATTTGAACTCAGTAACATCTGCCTCCAACAACAATACATTAAAATAGTAAATAAGAAATGGTTGTTGAACAATGAATCTGGTTTACCAAGCAAAATGGGAATAGTGCAGACAGTAGAAAAAAACAGAACCATGGCTAAAGTTAAATGCAGCTTTAATAATTTTTCTCTATCGGCTTTTCCTGGTTAAGGGTCACCACAACTGTCACCTGTTTGCTCATGATTGGCAGTGGAGTTTTACGGTGTCGAGTTGCCAGCCCAATGCTCAACCCTTTATGGAAGACACGCATGCACTCACACCTAGGGCTAATTTAGAGTATCCAATCCACCTACTGCATGTCTTTGGGAGGAAACCGGAGCACCCGGAGGAAACTCACACAACCTCAGGGAGGGCATGCAGACTTCGCACAGAAGACACCCCAGCCGAGGATGGAACCTGAGAACCTCTTCCTGTGAAGCGGCAACACTAACCGCTGCACCACCACGGCTGGCCAAACACAGCATTAATAATAAAATGTTAAAATCACTCTTCTTCAAAATAAAACAATTAATACAAGAAGTTAAAATAACTTTTTAGCAGTATCCAAAAGTTATTTTGCTACTGTAAAACATTTGCCTAAAGGTTTCTTCAGCTAATGATTCTCTGTGTTAGAATTGCAGTATTTAAGTAACAGCATATGATTAGTGCATCTGTAGTTGTACATCATGAAGTGTTGGTCTTAAAGTTAAAGATTCATTAAGACCAGGTGCAGTATATGCATTGAAGTGCAAAATCCATTTTATTTCTTGTAACTGAGTTAAATGTTTTAAACTGCCTCCACATATTGGTTTGTATTCAATGCATAAAATTAACAATTTGAAATTATGTGAATTGTCTGTATTTAAGATCTGCTTTAGTATATACTTGTCTGTTAATATCAGAAATATGGTTGCCAGTCCTTTCCTTAAGCTTCCTGTTGGTCATGCGTATATAAAATGTTGGTCACTGTCTACATCTAGCCATATATACCATATTCCTGGAGTCACAGTTCCCATAAATGTGTATGAAGAACAAAAATGCATTAATGTGCTGCCACAGAGTCAGTTAGGTAGCAGATGTAGTTCATACAATCAACAATAAATGACACAGTTTAGCAAGAATTTCCCTTTGTACTCCCACATGCTTGCTCCCCATATCACCAATGTCATATCTTCTCCATTCATTTTGCAAGCAACACTGTGTGATCCCCAATACTGTTTTATAAAGCATTATTGTGCAATACCCATTTAGTTTTATAAAGCACTTGTGTGAGACAGAGCACAATGGCGCACATCGCGTAACAATATTAAGCAACATAATACAAAAGTAGTTCAGTGTATTAACTACAGCTGTATTCAGAACCAGGACCACCTGACCCCAAAAAGAATGTATTGCTGCATTAAGTGAATTAATACCTGCAGCTAGAGAGTCAGTTAAGTAGTAGGTGTATGCAACAGCAGTTAAGTCTGACGTTTGCTATTCAGTCTCTAAAACACACCTGTTATGTAAATGAGTCTGTAGCACCATGTGTTAATGCATTGATCCATTCATTTTTGGGGTCAGATGGTACTGGGTTTGAATGCAGGTGTATGTAATGGTTTCAATGTAAATCCAAATTCCAAAGCATGATAGTTGGCATGGACTCTCTAAAATATGGTGAGCTGGTGCTGGTTTTCAGTACAGCGGTGCATAGCACTTGTAACTGCTTTTTGCTGTAGCCATCTGTTAGTGCATAATGAGCAACATCGCACAATTATGCTTTAAAGAAAAGAAATGGGAAAGATAGGAAAGTGGTAAAATGGAGGGCAAGCAGGGGGGGACATATAAAGTGAAAGGAGGGTAGGAATGTGTAGGAGGGAGGGTAGGAATGTGTAGGAGGGATGTAGGAAAGAACCATAGCTATCCATTTCTTCAACAGTAAAACATTTTCAGATGTGCAGAATATTAGCTCAATTTTTAGTGTCAACCCCAGAGAGGAGTTGGACCACAACAAAGTCATGTTGTATAGCCAATTGGACTGAATCAAGTGTGTCAAGATGACAAATGTGAAAATGGAGAGCTATAAATGGAACAACAATTTTTTTTTTTGGGGGGGCGGGTACCTTTTTTTTTGAGAGAGAGTGGGGAAGGGACATAGGTATGTCTAGGTCAGGTAGGTTAGGTAGGTGAGGAAGCAATCAGACTGGACATGCAAGACAAGACACAGGGATGGTGAAGGAGACAAGATGTGGGTGAACACCATGGTTGGGCTGAGGGTGACGACATCATGAACCCATGGGTGTCAAGCTGCGTGACAGTGAGAATAGAGTCATCATTCACTGGACTGTAATCACTGACACCTCACTGCACAGATGGCTGCAGTGTCTGACGTCTGTGTCTCCTCATAAACTGAAAAGAAGCACAAAACGATAAACCAGCTCACTGACTTAGGACACGAATATTTAATCCACAAATTGACACCGAAAAGTGCCTGTAAAATCCAACAAGTACTTAAAAAACTTTGAAGCGCTTTTCGTTTGTCATCAGGAAAACTTCCTCAGAAAGTAACAAGTAAGCTCAATAAACAAACTTTTAAATAAGAAAGTGCAGGAAACCTATTCTAGATTTAAAGCTGTACACACTTAAAAACTATACAAGTAAGTTAATCATCGTTCTTATAAAAACCTTATTATAAATCATAAAACACACATAAATAAATAAGAAAAACAATATACTCATACATCAAAATAGTGACATGTTGTGTTAAACAATAAAGTATGTATGTTTATAAATAAATCCATGTATATGTTAAAATTATCTGTGTAAACTATTCATTTTGAGTATGCAGGAGTGGAACAAGCTTCGTTCAAACCTGGATAGTTGAAGGCGTTCAATCTGATCTGCCACAACAATTCCAGTTCTTCCAGTTTGAATGAAGCAGGGCCACCTCTTACATCTTGAACATACTGGTCGATGACCAAAAATTTAAATCTATGCCCAGGGAATGAGTGGAGAGGTTTGGCCAAAGCATTATCAAGTTTGTTATGTGACATTGCATATTGGTGCTCGTAGACTCTATCCCTGAGTCGACGCTCAGTCTTGCCTACGTAAAATGCAAAACAGTCAGAGCATTTGGCTAAATAAACTAGAAATTTACTATTACAGTTGAATTTTGATTTCAACCTATAACGAGTACCATTAATCGTAAATTGATTAGTACAATCTACGTGTCTACAGTGGTTACAATTCTCACACTTAAATATTCCCGTGTTCCTTTATTGTTTAACACAACATGTCACTATTTTGATGTATGAGTATATTGTTTTTCTTATTTATTTATGTGTGTTTTATGATTTATAATAAGGTTTTTATAAGAACGATGATTAACTTACTTGTATAGTTTTTAAGTGTGTACAGCTTTAAATCTAGAATAGGTTTCCCGCGCTTTCTTATTTAAAAGTTTGTTTATTGAGCTTACTTGTTACTTTCTGAGGAAGTTTGCCTGATGACAAACGAAAAGCGCTTCAAAGTTCTTTAAGTACTTGTTGGATTTTACAGGCACTTTTCGGTGTCAATTTGTGGATTAAATATTCTTGTCCTAAGTCAGTGAGCTGGTTTATCGTTTTGTGTTTCTTGTCTATGTCTCCTCATGTTATTCAGTACAATGATGGAGAGCAGTGTCTCCATCCAGCATAGGTGTGTACGAATTGTGTGGCGCATAATCATACGCACCAACCATGGCAGTTCATTGCAGGTGATAAAATCACCACCTCTGCCACTGCTTCCAGAGGGATCCACTGGCCTACCCTGTGGACCAGAACTACCTGAGGATCAGGTAGTACAGGGGCAGCAGATGGGGTGTTACCAGGTTGCATCCTAGATGTGTTGGGCCTTGGTGCCATAGCCATTGGAGGGGGCCAGTAGATCCTGTGAGGCAGGCCTACTCCATTGTGCTGTGGGAAAAATAAACAAAAAATAAAAATAAATAAATAAATAAATAAAAAAGAAAAGCTAAGGGTTGGAGTGTGAAAAAATGAGAACATTAGCAACTTAATAGGTAACATACAATGCATTGGTACCATTATTTGATTCAATTCTGTTACATTTACTTTTAAGACTACCAACTCCTAACAACTTAATTACTGTTAAGACTACCAAGCTCATAACAGATGCACACTATACTACAGATTGCAGCAAGCAATCCTTTTATGTGTGCATATATTGCACATATGCATTTTCCAATTATACTGATTAGAGTTTACAGCAGGCCATTGGTTCCAATGCGTTAGAGTTCTGATGTTACATTGCAATATCGATGAAACCTTAACAGTATTGTATATTTGGGAAGTGTGGTTTTTGAACTCGCAACCTCTGTCTGCTCTCTAATATTGAACTGTTGTTTTGACCTCCATACTAATGTATGCATACATTCCTGTTACAGTTGAGAGATGAATACTCAATTTGATACAACTGTATAATAAAACAATAAAGATGTCTTTACTTTTAATGCTAAAATAACATGACTGTTTGGATGCATACATACCACATACTTCTTGCATCCATGGCAATCTAGGGGCATGGGTTCACAAATTCAATTCTCGGTCTATGATGGCTACAGAAAAAAAAAAACAGAACAGAGTACCATTATGAATACCAATCCTGACTATATCCAGATTTTAACTCTTATAATTACTCTCTGTAAGTGATACTTCCACATCTGTGGGATGCCCCCAATCCTACATTCCTCAATCCAACAGTTGAGTGTATCCCTCTTCCTCATCTGGAGGATTCTGTAGTGATTCCTACATTGTTCACTAGTGCAGGAGATACTGGTAACACTGGTGAAAGCTTGGGCAAGACTCGTCCATGTCTCTGACTTGTAATCCAAGCCACAATAATCCTAATGCAAAAGCCTGAGCCCATGTTTATTCACTAGGAGTCCAACAAACACTTTGGACTCTTGGACACCCCATCTTTGAGTATGGAATCTCAAAACCTCTCCACAAACACCTGCCATGCCTACCACAGATCAAGACCAATGTAGAATGATGTTTTCCCACCAAATGCAGGTATCGTGTTTACTGAGAATGTTTTTGGTTTTGCAACATTTGAAGGAGTTGTGCATCGCTTACCATCATGAAAATACAGTGCTCAAGGGTGCGCACTGCCAGGCAAAATATTTGCGTGATGGCCAACAGTCTTGATTGAAAGCATCCAGTTTATATGTGTGGCTGTCTGATACCTGAGTGGGCCAGTCGACCAGTTTGAGTATTGCCTCTCTGCATGCAAACCAGATGAGCATAGACAATCATGTTTGTGCTATGTAGCTCATTGTGCAAACAGTGGCCCCATAATAAAAAAACAAACAAAAAAAAAATAAAAAATAAAAAAATGAGAAAGGTTTGAAATGAGGAAAATCAATCTATGACATACGTAGTAGAAAATATTAGTACACATGAGATATGTCTACATAGGTCTGGATCTCAACTCTCACTCCAATGCACCTTCAGAAAACAGGATCATAGGAAGTTATTAGGCTATTGGTCCTGAGGCCCTTATAAGCCTAGCCAAGAGTTTATCCCATGTTTAGACAAATCAGCACCCGATGGCCCCAGATGGGTGCCTTATCCATTTTTACCAGCAAAGAAATGAAGCAATTCCTCACACAACGAAGTGCAACTGAATGTACTCTGATATCAAGGCATAAACTTTCATTTGTACATTTATTATATTTAATATATTTGTATGTAGTGCATATATCATAACTTATTATGATTATTCCTTGCAAATATACAGCTCTGTCTTACCTTTCTGTGTTTCTTTGTCATTCATCAATTATCTGACCAGTACTCTGAGACATTTAGTGTGTAAGCCAGTCTATATCATTTACCTTAAAATGTGTGAGGATATTAACTGGGGATACTATGATCTGCAGTTACCATGGATGACACAAATAAACATAGATTGCTCTTTTTGGGGGGGGCAAAGGTGAGTTCCTGTTATTGTACATGCAAGGGTACATTGTTCTTTCAAGGGAGGACCCAGACTGAGCTACTGTCTTGACACAAATGAGGATATGTTGCTCTTTTTACTCTCCTTGTTTTGCACCCTGCCTGTTTGATCTTGTGAGGGTTGTGAAGTCAACTGCAATGTGTGTCATTACTTTCTAACTTCTCTCTGTTATGATTTCCCATTACAAATGTATGGTGCAAAACTGAGGGCATATAGTAATCATTAATACTTTGGAGAGGTATGAATGTGTGAATCTTTGCCTGAGGCCTGCTCCATGCTAATGGAGACATACAAATCAAATAGCTCTTTGCTGTCACATGCTATGTTAATTTCTGTACAAATCTTCCACCTTTTGCTGCTTACTGTACCAAGCAATGAAATACAAGGACATGCCACAAGATGCAGTGGTGTAGCAGTTAGCATTGTTGTCTAACAGCAAGAGGTTCTCGGGTTCAATTATCAGCTGGGATGCCTTCTTGTGTGGAGTCTGCATGTCTTGCCTGCATTCATGTGGGTTTCTGCTGGGTGGTCTGATTTCCTCCTACATTCCAAAGACATGAGTCTGGAGAATTTCTTCCCGAGCCTCTGCTGAAAATGGGCTCTGTTCCAGTCAGACTTTCCTGGTAAACAAATGTTAAATAAAAATCAAACATTATTATACAATACATTACATGTTCAGAACTTACCTTGTAAATGCAGCAGTTGCCGTAGTGTTATTTCAGGGCTGACTGTGATGCAAGCAGTGCACAGTCAATAGTTTGATTACTTTTGTATAAATGTAAATTTGCATATGTCACAAGTGATAATTCAATAAAAGTGTTAAAAAATGCATGGGGAGGTAAAGGCTCTGGCTCTGAGTTGAGACTGGCAGAGGTCACAGAGATTGTACATTGTTTGCCTGTCCACCCTGTAGCATTCTACAGTGCCCATGTTGTGATAAGTTAAATGTGGCCTGAAAACTCTTCTCTATCTCTGCCTAGGCCTATTGGCAGCAGCAGCTCCTATCATTCTGTCTGAGTAGACTTTCTGTGTATGTCCTCCACTACTTTTGAAATCTACAGGAAAACCCAGTATGGAGTCTACATGGTTGCTTTATAACTTGTTGATTAGCTCCACCAAATTGGTTGATTAGCATGCAATTCAGCTACTGATGCTGTAATTAGCATCTCTAAAACACAGGCCAAGAGAGATTCAATCCATTAATACTCTACTCCATTATAAAAAAGCAAATGTGTAGCTAACCATGCTTGCAGGACCTCATAAAAGCAAATTTCTTCCAAAGGTATCTTTACAGAGGAGTATTGAACTCCAGGAGGTATCCTCCCATTTTGTTACCTACATAATGCATATGCTAAAATATATTAATGAATAATGTGAAGCAAAGGCTTTTACACTTACTATATGCATTAGTTAGAAGTGTACTGATGGCATGGCCATGTTTGTCAAGCCATTTCAGAGGTACACGTGATTGCCAATACATGAAAATAGAATGCTGTGTGATAAATATATACAGATGTTTCAGGGACAGAACCTTTGAAAACAAGTTTAGCATTTCAAAGATGTTTTATAAGCAGAATGGTTCATTTGCCTGTTGTTTTGTGGGTGGGGGGAGGAAAGAATAGTTGCTGTTATGTCACAAACTAGAATGCACTGATCTTTTGAGGAGGATGAGCACAGTTGAGTTACTGCTATGGAACATACAAGGATATGTAGTTCTTGCTACTGTCCTTGTTTTGCATCCTGCCTGTTGATACTTCACAGCTGTAGACTGTTTTATGTTTTTCTAGTGGGTACTACTGACTGCCTACCTTTGCTATTTTATCTGGAAACAGTTACTTTGTAGTTATGTGATACTTATGTGTATTATCATTCTGTTGTCTTTTAGGACACAAACACTGTCAGTGAGGTAGAGACCTCCATTCAGTGAAGTGGAAAAGAATACCATTGTTGATGCTGTCCATCAACATGGGGCATTTCTGCTGGGAAGGGGTCGCCCCGTAAGCAACAAAGGCTACAAGTATGGCAGCTTATTGTTGACATCAGTTCTGTGGGTGGTCACAGCCAGACATATGAACAGGTGCACCACAGGACCATTGACATGGTTACCACTGCACAGAGGTAAGCAGCTGCAGTTGCCCAAGACCAAAGGGTAACTGGGGAGGGCTTGCTACAGAACCACCTCTTACTCCCACTAAAGAGTTCCTGGTGAATATCCTTCAACATGAGAACTCACAACAGAGTGGACCACATCATGTCTTTGACATGGGCATTACTCCTTCTGAATCCCAAGAGGAGCTTTTGGGTAGGCTTTGTTATATGACTAGTTGAATACTGTTGTACAGTAAAAAATTTGAAATAAAATTTACTTCTGTGTCACGTCTTTTTTTTCTGAGGGTGAATTGAAGATTGCTACAGTTATAAGCTTAGTTTGGAGTTGTTAACCATGTTCTTATTGAATGTGCAGTTAATGCAGATATAGAGGAGTGCATCTATTACTTCCTGTCTTATTTTTAAATATGATGATGTTGCTCTTACTTCTTAGTTAACTTATTTTAGGAACACCATGAATCCAACAAAATGTGCCTCCTGCATATGGTAAGCCACATAAATTTAAGTCAGTACTGCAAATCAATTTAAATAAGTATCATAATGTGTCATTTTAGGCCTGTTGTGTGTATTGCTTTACTGTCTGTAATAAAGGCAGCACTGTTAGTTGTTTAGCATATATTGCGCCATAGTAGTTCAGGTGATAATGTATGCCTGTGTTTCTTCCTTTTTATCACAAGTGACCATGACAGTGGGAGTGTGGGCCCTGTGACATCTGATGTCAATGGCTCAGCAGACACTGATGATGGTGGTGGTAAAACAAGGCACAGTTGGGGGTTGCACAGGTTGAATCTGACAGAAGGTGACATCCAGCCTATGCCCACCCAGTCCACTAAGCCCACAGATATTGGACAGGTGGAAGGAGAGGACATTGATCAGGGATGTGTGCCTACTGCGTCTTCAGTGCCTGTTGACTCTGGCTGTAGCCAAAGTGTGGGCAAGGTGCAATTCAAGAGGGTTGGTAGGGCTGCTCAGAGGGGGTCTGCTGTCCCTCTTCCAACTGGTGCAGGTACCTCTTCCTGTGTGACTCAACGTATTCTTAGGCCCATCACCGAGGCAAAGGCATGTTCAGAAAGGTGCTCAAGACAAATGCTCAGGGTTGTAGATGTGGCACAGTCTGACATGCATGACTGACTCCACTATGGTGCCAAATCACTGGATTGATTGACACTTTGGAATGAGGGGTGTCTGTGATGGACCGAGGGGAGTCTGTCATGGAATAACCAGTGTCTATGATGGAACATCTACTGGGAGGGGAACTGCATCCTCACTGGCATAAGTCAGCCACAACATCTGTTGATAGCGAATGTGGCCATGCCTGATCACACTGCCATAGTGGCAATACTTTCACTGGTCCATTGGTGAGCCTGCTGTACACACCCTGACATAGCAGGCCATGGGGTCATAGTTCTGAGCATTCCAGTTAAGGGAGTATGTCCAACAGCTATAAGGCACATTCAGGAAGTAGTATTGCTTCTGACCTTGGGCATGGAGATGCCAGTGCCACTTCTGGCAGATCCAGTTTTCATAGTTGGGTGTGACAATGATGAACTGCCAACTCTACTATGCACTGCTCACACCTGGCCAACATACCAAGATGTAGAGCTAGCACTGAGCTTGGCTGTGTTCATGCAGCCTCCCACACACTATTTTCACATGGCGGACCCCCTACAGAAACACATACAACAGTTACATGGTTGAACCTGCCTACTTCCTTTTCTTACTCACATGCACTCACCAACCTTTTGTGTCAGCTTAGACCTCCTGCCCCCTGTGCAAATGATGAGAAATCTGCCATATTCCTGTTTTCTCTCTTTTGGATTAAGGAATACAAAAGCTTTGTGTCTCATGCACAGGGTGCATAGCTAAATTAGTGCTTAGTATATCTGCATTTGTGTTGAACTGATATTTGTACCTGTCACTTATGTTTGCCTTGCCAAGTTATACAGCAGATAGCATCATCATTTCAGTACTTTTGAGTGTATTCTCATGTAAGGGTTGTGAAGTCAGGAACTGCAATGTGTCTCATTACTTTCTAACTTTCCCCTCTTTAATGTTTTCCACTACATATGTATGGTGCAGATCATAAAGGTTCATAGGTTACTACTAGGCTAACTGCCCTTGCGAGCCATTGTAAGCCTAGCCAGTTATCCCTTGTGAGACTCAAACCCTGCACCTTGTGTTTTGTAAGACAAACACCTTAACCATTAGGCCACCCTTCCAACCCAACACTTGACTTCAGTGTGAATAGAACTCCTATCTATCTAAATACATGGAATAAAGAACACAATACTTTAAGCAAGTGTCATGGGTGAAATCTGATGTTTACATGGCTGCAGGTCATCATATAGTGGATGATATCAGCAGGCCATGTGGAAGACAAGAGGCTGTATGGGCTGCATGAAATGGATGTGTAGGCTTGTGTAAGTATCAAAAGGACACCATCGGGTTCAGATCTAAGGATTCTATGATAGCACTGTAGCCAAATCTCATCAGAACAGTAACACAGCATAATGGTGTCTTTTGCATGAACCTGACTAGACACATGCAGCAGCTGGACAAGTCCCCAGGGATTTCCCAAGATAATATAGGGCCTACTAACCATACCATGATGTATGTAGATAGATTTGGTAACATTGTTACCTCACAGCAAGAGGTTCTCCCGTTCGATTCTCAGCATGGCTTGGGAGTGCCTTCTGTGTAGAGTCCGCATGTCCTCCCCATGGTTGGGTAGCATTCGAAAGACATGCGTGCTTAAATGGGCATGCCTTCGTTGAAGGTTGGGCATTGAGCTGGCACCTTGGCATTTCATAAAAAAATCTACTGCCAATCATTAACGGACTGGAGTTCATCTGTGGTGACCCCTTACCGGGAAAAAGCTGAAAGACAAACAAACAAACTGTAATCTGTCTGGTATCTGATGAGGTGATGTCTGCCTGGGCTCCAGACCAGATTCTGATTATACCCTGGTGGGATGACTGCATATGCAATAATCTGATATGGCCAATGACATCAGCATTGTCTGTTGAGCATATGGTAATATCAGTGTCCCACATGCTGGTGTAAAATGCTCTCTGTAATATCAGCTAACAGTACACACACACTTGACTGCAGTGTGAATAGAACCCCTACCTATCTAAATACATGGAATAAAGAACACAATACTTTAAGCAAGTGTCATGGGTGAAATCTGATGTTTACATGGCTGCAGGTCATCATATAGTGGATGACATCAGCAGGCCATGCGGAAGACAAGAGGTTGTATGGGCTGCATGAAATGGATGTGTAGGCTTGTGTAAGTATCAAAATAATGACAAGCCATACCATTGGAGAAGTAACTGTAAAATAGTGTATCTACTCTGCTGTGTAGAGATACACCCACATGGCATTGATCTGCAGTGAGAACAGAACCCCTACCTAAGTACACAGACTATGGAATATAGTATTTTATGCAAGTGCCATGGCAGAAGTCTGACTTTAAAAGTGCATGCTAAACTCAGTGTTCTCTGTAAGGCCAAACCTTACTTAACACCACAACCCAGGCTAGATACAGCTAGATCTCAACTTCTAGCTACTCTTCTATACTCCTCACACAACTTCAACTTACACAAGGCTAACCTTCATAACCCAGAGCTCTGTTGTAACAAAATAGCAAGGTTTGCCACCAATCTCCCCCATAAATCCCATCATTGTACTGCTCTTCAACAACTAAACTGGCTTGAACTCCCCAATCTGTTAAAATGAAACCAACTTACCCTCACTCACAAAATCATTCACAACCCCAATCACTGCCCTGCAATTTCAATCCTGGTCCAGCTACAGGTCTCTCAGGTCTTCCAACAGATGACTGCTCAAAATAACACAGTCTCATAACTACCATGGGGACTCCCTCTACTCAAACAAAATAGCTAAGTACTGGAATTATCTTCATGTAAACATACAAAACATTCCCCGCTATACTTCTTTAAAAAAAAAAATAATAATATCTTAAAAGTAACTGGCTCTGCCCCTGTAGCTCTCCTGGATAACTCCCTCTCTCCTGGTATTTGTCACCTACTCTCTTTCTCCTTTATACAGCTCAAGATATTTTTTCTTCATTGTGTTAATGACTGTTTGCTCTCTGTTAGATTTAAATTCTTTCTTTATTGCAACTATGTCTCTCCAAGCTTTCCACACACTATACTGTCTCAGATATTGTCTAGTGGCATGCTCTCTGTCAGCTTCAAATTATTACTCAGTCATCAAAGAATATGTAATTTACATTCCACATTGTTCTTTATGTGCAATATTTTAGCTATTTTTACTTTGACATGTTTATATAGGGTATTATTCAAATCTTAATATTGTAAATTCAGTACTGTTTAATTGTATTGTATTTGCAGCTTTTCTCTCTGGGTCTCCACCAAAAACAGACAACCAGCCCAGTTGGACACTACCCAATAAACAAATGTAAATAGATAAATAAAATCAATTTGTATGGCTGTAGGTCAACTTATAATGGATGACATCAGCAGTGCAGTTTGGAGCAAAGTTGGGAGGCCTGCCTGAAATGGATGTGTAGGCAGGTGCAATTATTAAAATACTGTCAATTCATGGGATTTGGGTGATAACTGCAGGATACACACCTGCTCTTCTGGCTAGACACACATGCACTTCACTGCAATGAGAACAGAACCCCTACCTATCTGACTGCACAGACTACAGAAATCAGTAGTTTATGCAAGCACTACAGCACAAGTCTGTCTTTTACATGGCTGCAGGTGAACTTATAGTAGATGACATCAGCAGGCCATGTGGGGGGCAACAAGTTTGGAAACCTGTATAGGCACATAGATTTCTAGGTTCATATGAGACTAGTAGTCTAACTGTAGAGTGTGTCCTAGGTGTGTAGAAGCCTAGCTGTGTAAAAATACAAACACTCTTATTGAGCATAATTGGATGTTTGCATTTAGCAGAGCAAGGTTGTCAGCACTACTGACTGGCTCTGTCCATGAGGGAGCACACAATATTATATATTACACTTTGTAGTGTGGTTGATATATGTTTGTAAAAAAATACTGAGACCCCTGGGTTGTACTGCTTGGTAGTAAGGGGACATGTGTATGTATTGTGAATATATGATGTATACTTAGAATGTGCCCTAAATGTGCAGTGTTTCCACATGTACTTATATTTACTGCAAAGGAAATGGACAATAAACACCAATAAGAAAGCATCATATACAGTCCCTTAGTGCAGTGAGCAGCAGATTTGAGCAATGGTTAACAAAGTGTACACTTATGGGAGTTATTCCTACTTGCATGTAGGTAAGCTGTGCACAAATGCAAGGCACATTGCTAACATCTAATAAGCTGAATGCAACAGTGGCAAGCAATTGCATGTGTAGGTAGTCATGTATGTGTTTTTCAAAACAGTTAAAGCCATGCTGATTGAGATACAAGAATACATTTACAGGGCTATAATACACAGTATACCCATGGTCATACATTAGGTAATTGATGTGATAATACATAGATTACTCTATCAATAAAAGTAATACTGTTTGGGATATGCTGTATTCGAACCCAGGACCATGTGTATGGCAGTCCTTCAATTAAACCTGTTACCAAAAGAATGTTGAGGAAGCAGTTGTCTATGTTGCTCTTCATTGTTGTAAAATGCAATGTCACAGCAGTAAAGCAAAGGTTGCACACTCTGCACTAGAACCCAATGCCATCTGTACTCCAGGGCATTTTTTCACGATGGCCAAGGGCATTCATTGAATGTTTCTGGTTTCTATTTTAGGCTGGCTGCTTCCTAGTGTTTTGTGCAAACCAGATAATCACAGCCAATTCCTTGCTTCCACTGTTTGCACTATGTGGCGCATCATGCAAAAAGTGTAATTAAAAATGGGAAGAATAAGACATAAAACATAGTAATGGGCACATATAAGTATAATAAGTGTTTGCTTTCACATGGTAGTGCATTTTGTGTACAAATCCACTACTATTTACTTCATTACTGCACCAGGTTAAAAAATACAAGAATATGCCATAATATTATTAAAGAATACATTCTAGGTTCAGGACTTACCTTGCAAATGCAGCAGTTGACACAATTTTATTTCAAGGCTAACACTTTCTTATCTCTACTTCCATGGTATTGAAGTATGTAGGAAAAAACAGAATGTAGGCTACATAGATGCTTTATAGCTTGTTAAATAGCTCCACCATACTGAAAATCACCTGCTTATTCTGTAAATAGCAGCTACGAGAAACGTCTGCTGCTTTAGTGAATATATCAGGTCTGTTGGTGGTCATTAGTGCTCGATGTGCAGCTACTTCTCACTGCATGTACCAACACTGAAATAAGGAGAACACAGGTGATCTTATTACTTTTATCCGTTCCTGTGATATTGTGCAACCATTCATCTGAAGAAGTCCTTATAGTTACGAAAATGCAATGTTACAGTTGTGAGCATTCATGTGGTTTATTGTCTGGTTTTACATTGTTTTATTGTAGAATTAAAGAATTGCACTCAGCAGCATGGTATTTCCTTCCAAAGTGCTGTTTTTAACTGTTTTATGGTTGTTTTTGTGGCGAGCACTTCATTTCCCGTTTTTCTCTTTTATTGATCTTATTACTTTTATCCGTTCCTGTGATATTGTGCAAATATGTAGCTCAAAAAGTGAAGGAAAGGTTGTAGACCCTGTACTAAAACTCAGGACCTTCTATCCCCTAGCTATACACATACACGTGCTGCAACAGGGGTCCATATTACGTTATTGAAAAGTAATGTAGTCGAAAGCTCAGAACTTTGAAACGGCCACATATAAAAACTTTTATTGTGGGGGACTGTGCCCCCACACCCCCCCCCCCACTAAATATATATTCCAACTTCGAGATTTCACTACATTAAGTAAAGGGCAAATATCCCATTCTTCACTGCACTGTGATCCCACAATGCGATCTTCAAAATACGGCCGTTTCGATGTTCTGAGGATTCAATTACGTTATTTTTCAGTAACATAATAGGAACCCCTGCAACAGGAATAGTTATGTGACAAGCACCAAGAAACCTGCCATTCATTCCTCCATTTCCCATGGTCATGCTGAGTGCCGCATCATGCAAACAATGACAAAAATTAGAAAATAAATTTTAGCTTAAAGCAGACAGAGATGATACATTTTAATAAACAATAAAGAGGATGAAACAGATCTTGTGAATTGTGTACTACTTACATGCACTTTTATACTTCACAGACCTACATGTACACCTCTGTTAGTCTAACCTGAAACACACCCCCCCCCCGATGTCATCATTCACTGTTGCCATCCATTGAACAAAAACACTGTGGAAGTGCCTATACAAAGTGAACATCCCTACACAGTTACAGTATTTTGGGATTCAGCAATTCTATTGAGTTTTGACCTCATTTGCTTCTTCACCATGCTGACAGCCCTGAATCTACATGGCTGGTAAACGTGTAGGCAGGGAAACTGAAGGGGAGCCCAATGTTGTACACTCAAGGGAGGGTATTACTTCACTATATATCTGCACAGAGGAATGCAGGTTTTCATATGTATTCCATCAGATACATACTGCATATGCTTACATAACAGTATGAATGGTATGTTTTATGGGGTTTACACTTTTAACTGTACATTAGTTACAAGTACATTCTTCATTTGGGGGTAAGGGAGCAAAGCTGCATTAATGTCATGTCACTTAAAAAGGAATTGCTGCTATTGTTAATCTAATTTTCTAGCATTCATCATGGTTAAGAATGTCATAATGTGTGTAACGTTACATGTTACAGTCAATTCTGTACACATCTGCAAACTTTTACTTGGTCTTGTTTCAGTGTAGACTCCTTTTCATGGCTGTTTTCGGAAAACTTTTAAATACATGGGCAACACCAGCATGGAGTCTGCATGGTTGTTTTACAGATTGTTGAATCATTCCACCGTGTTACTTGGCTTCATTAGCATACAATTCAGCTACTTGTGCTGTAATTTGCATGCCATGGAAATTACCCCACCTAAGTACCATGTTCAGTCATAGCCTCACCTCAGGCTTTGTGCCTGCTGAATGGCGCACAGTGAAGGTTATCCCACTCCACAAGGGGGGACCCACCATGGACCCCGGGAACTACTGCCCCATTAGACTGATGAGCCTGGTCTGCAAGGCCATGGAAAGTATCATTATGGAACTTATAAACAAAGACATTGGTAATATCCAAACTCTGGACCCCACCCAGTTCAGGTTTGTAAAAGGCAGATCATGTCTCCTAAACCTGGTTGACTTCTTTGAAACAGTCACCAAAGCCGTAGACTAGGTGGTTCACACAGCCTATCTAGATCTTGCCAAGGCTTTCGACATCATCCCCCACTCTGGAATTATAGATAAACTCACTAAACATGGTATAAATCCCTATGTCACAAGATGGGTTGCCAACTGGCTAACTGACAGAACCCACACTGTGAAAGTAGCAGACTCCAAATCCGACTTCAGAACAGTGACAAGTGGAGTACCACAGGGTTCAGTCCTGGGTCCTCTCCTGTTTGGCTAACACAGAAGGTCTTTGGATAACTAAGTTCACAGATGACTGCAAACTAGGAGCCATAATCGAAACTCCTAATGATGTGGACATCCTACAAAAGGGCCTCACTGAGACAGATGCCTGGTGTCAAAGCCATGGCCTCAAGCTCAATGCCAAAAAGTGCATTGTCATTCCCTTTGGTAAAAACTCTGTACCCATGAACTACAACATAGGCAGTAGTATGCTTAACACCAAAAGTGTGATAAGAGACCTTGGGACACGGGTGGACAGTAGTCTCTCCTTTGATAATCACATCTCCACAGTAGTCAAGAAATCAAGAAATCCTTCTATGTGGCACACCTCATCACAAAAGGTTTCTCATCCAGAAAAAAAGAGGTAATTGTTCCCCTCTCCTCATCACTCATTAGACCCATTACAGAGTACAATGCCCCTTTTGGTATGTACCTCACAAGACATCTACAACAACTGGAAAGGCCGCAGAAATACCTCACAAAGAGGATTACCAGCGTCAAACAGATGCCATATGCAGACGGTCTCAAAAAACTCCAGCTTTACTCCGTCGCATATCGCCTACTCATAGGTGATCTCTGCCTAACATACAAAGCTATGTCAAACCCAGAGCTGTTGGACATGCTACTCCTAAAGAAATCCCAATCCCTCCGAGCTACATGCTCTAGGGACCTAAACCTTGTCACCACAATAAACAGAACATGCCGGAGGGATAGATTCCTGTCCCAGAGACTTCCCATACTCTAGAATAAACTACCTATTTATATCAAAAAAGCTCCTCATTAGCACTCTTCAAGAAAAATCTTGATGATTGGATGGGAAATAGGAAATTCACCCTGGGGATCACCTCTGTGGCTCTGCTCGACAGCGTCACCCTGGGGAACCTCTGTGGCTCTGCTCGACAGTGGCACAGGAAAATAATTTTCTTGGGTGGCAAAAACCAGGGTATCCTTTTGGCTGGGCTTGTATAGGCCCCAGTGCCGATAGCCTAGTACCTACCTATGAACCTATTACTATGTTTGTGTGTGAGTGTGAACCGCTATGCAGAGTTTACTGAATCTAAAAATCTTTGCAGTATGCTGTGTGTACATCGTGCCACAACACTGTCAAAAATGACCATGTAGGCTTTATTAAATTCCCGCCACAGTTTTATGAGTGCAGAAAATTGGAGACCATGTTTTATTTATTTAACATTTGTTGACCGGGAATGTCCGACTAGGTTCCACAGAGCCTGTTTTCAGCGGAGGCCCGGGGAGAAATGCTCCACATGCATGTCTTTGGAATGTGGGAGGAAACCAGAGTACCCGGAGGAAACCCACGTGAACACAGGGAGAACATGCAAACTCCACACAGAAGGCACCCCAGCCGAGAATCGAACCAGAGAACCTCTTGCTGTGAGGTGACAATGTTAACCACTGCACCACTGTATGTTATTTCTATTTTTCAGGTTCCTCAAAAGAGATAAATGAAAAATAATAAAAAAGTGAAAGAGAGAATCTGAGAAGTTGGTGGAAAATGAAATACTTTATTCTTAAATGTTAATAGCATTAAAAAGGAGACCGGTTGTATCATAGTGAATAAAGACACAGGAAGCAGATGTTATTTTTTCCAAGATGTAAGGCATTTTCTGAATCTAAAAGAAAGAAATTTGAAATTCGGTGTAGTGAGAAAATATTTTGGTGTTTTGCGAACAAAGGGTTTAAAAGTGTTCTCGGTGGCCATTTTTTTTTTAAAAGAATTTATGTGAGACTGATTTATGGGGCGGATTTATCAAGATGCTACAATATTAGTGTTTTAATGGTTGCTGCTTAAGTATAATGATTACATTTAAAGATTTGTCTATCTTTATACCCCTATTAAAGTATTAAAGATCACTTCAGATGTATTTTTCCTTTTATTTTTGCACCTTTGCCCCTGCTGTCTATCATCAGGGCCCACATCACTAGGGCAAGGGTTGACCAAGTAGGGTCATTATTCAGACAGCCATCCGGGATGATTTGAGTCTTTCTGGAGGCACAACACAGATCACAACCCAGTATACATCAAGGGGTACTGTGTGGAAAGGGTTCCTGCCTTCAAGTTTCTAGGTGTACATGTGGCAGAAGACCTCTGTCTTGGTCCATAAACACTATGGAGGCATTCAAAAAGGCACAGCAGAAACTTCATTCCTGAAGATCCTCAGGAAAAACAACCTACAGGAGCACTTACTGGTGTCTTTTTACTGCTGTTTTATTGAAAGTGTGCTGGCATACTGCATTTCCACATAGTGTGCCAACAGGTGAGTGGCAAATAGGAAGGCCCTTCAAAGGATTATGAACTCTGCCCAGAAAATCATTGACTGCTCACTGCCCTCTTTGGAGGAACTCTCCAGCTCTTGCTGTCTCAGCAGGGCAGCCAACATTTTGAAAGACCCTTCTTACCCTGAACATCACTTCTTTGAGTTGCTGCCTTCTGGCAGATGGTTCAGGTCCATTCCATCTAGGACAAATGGACTTAAGAACAGTTTCTATCCCAGGGCCTTGAATGAACTGAGCAGTGCTAAATACTCACACTGAGTACAAATAGCCATTTGCAATATTAGGTTTATGTTTACATTCCTGTGCACCTCTCTTTAATCCTTTCATGTGCAATTTACACAAGTGCAATAACTTAGTTGTTTACTGCATTGCATTAAATTGTATTGTTTGGCATTGTACTGTATTCTCGTATTTGTTCGTATTTATTATATGTGAATGCACCTTAGGAGGATTGCTACAAATTTTGTTGTACTTGTACAATGACAATGAAGGAATCTTATCTGTCTTACCTTATCTTTAGATATGGCAAATATATAAGAGTAAATGAAAAACAACACAAAGCGAGTGACAGAAGTTTTTATCCTGATTAGCATGTTTTACACTTTGTAGCATGGCAAGCCTGATATACACTAGATGTATTTGTGGTTTGTAAAACTTCAAAGCAACTGTGATGTTTCCATATATGTAGAGATACAATGTAATATTTTATTTCCCATTTCATTATATGATCTCTCTGTTTTCTTTTGCAGGTATAGTTTAAACACGGAGAAACAACTTTTTATTGCAAGTGAATGGCAAGTCTTGTACGCTGTCTGGGAAAATCACAATCATGAAAAATATAGGAAACGTCAGCAAGTTTATTATGATTATAATTGGCTTCTTTGCATCAACTTTACTTATTTCATTTTCTGTTTCTCTTAAAGCATCGTATAAGCACATAACATTTATGATGTCACAAAATAGAAGTCAGTCAGACAATGCAAAACCCACTGTATCCACAGTGCCCAAAATATATCCATTAGACTTTGTTTATCCATATAACTATAATTTTGTCATCAATGAACCAGACAAGTGTAAGCAAAATGTTCCATTCCTGGTTCTTCTCATCACAACACACCCCACAGAGATTGAACAAAGGCATGCAATCAGAAGGACCTGGGGTAATGAAAATTGGGTGCCAGGTGTCACAATTATAAGACTTTTTTTAACAGGCCTTCCAAGCACATTTACCAAGTCTGTTCAAGATATACTAGAAGAAGAAAGCATGACATTCCATGACATCATTCAGCAGGACTTCATGGATGTCTATGTCAACCTGACCATAAAAACAATGATGGGACTTGAATGGCTGAAGAAATTTTGTCCCTATGCTTCTTATGCCCTAAAAACAGACTCTGACATGTTCATTAATACCGAGTTGTTGGTCCGCACCATCGATCCAAAAGTGCCAGCACGGGAAAACTATTTCAGTGGTTACCTATTGCAAGGACATCATCCACCGCGATCTAAAGCAGACAAATGTTATATTCCCCCTGAGCTATATGAGAGGAATGATTTTCCTCCGTACTGTATAGGGGGAGGCTATTTCTTTTCCATAGACATGGCTTCAAAGATTTATGATATTGCTCAGGTTATTAAACCCTTCAATGTAGAGGACGCTTTTGTTGGAGTTTGTCTGGAAACACTAAAAATCAAAATCACAGTGACTCCCAACTCTTTGTTTGGGATATTCAAAGTAAAGTATGATAAGTGCAAATACGCGGGTCTCATATATGTCCATCAGGTTAGAGCAAATGAGCTTATAGAAAACTGGCCAGATTTTTTAACTGCAAATACCACCTGTCCAGTGTTAAAACCATCTAATTAAACTACACACTGATCTGAATTACCTGGCTATACCAGGCACACCATGTTATACACATTAATGTGAAAGATGGGTGAGAATATCTGTGCTGTTACAACTAAAAGCATTTAAGACATTGGAAGATAACACTGAATCACTACCTTATGACAGTAAAATTATATGCACCTCTATATATCAACATGTGATTAAATAAAATAAATGTGTAAATAAAGAGAACTGCCCACATTGCCATTCTAAAGGACAGAAAATGGACATTTTATTGACCTAAGGCTACAGCATATCTGTCTATAATGGCAGTTAGTATAGTTAGATTATGTATTAATTATTGAAACACAGTGCATATGTGCAGAATATTAACATTATATAAAATGTAAAACCCAGGTTTAGAAGTCAACAGCTGTAGGTTTTTGTAATATACTGATATACCAACCACTAGCAAATGCGCAGCATAATTGATAGTGTTGATTCTATTATTTTACAGCATTTATATTAGAAACACTATGTATGAAGTTATTCAGAAAATTAAGTTGCATATATGCATATTTTGTGGGCTCTTTGGGAAAAATACATTTTGTTAAGGTTTATATTCTTTGCCAGAATGCTGTTATTGTACCTTGACTTTATTTTTCCACATTAAAAATTTCAAAATAAGGATGGTTTACATTTCTCATTAACTATGCATCCCATCAGAGATGTTATTTCTCGACCTCCACATAGATGTATATACATACAAATGCATGCACAGGATACTGTGATATAGCAATGATATTTAAGTACTATTGCAATGATATAACAATGAAATTTAAATACTATTGAGTCTCAATAGTATTTAAAAATCACCTTACAGCTGAATCATTGGAAATCTCCTACCCTGACTTGAGCAATACTGAACTTATTCTTTCTAGACTCAAACTTAACTCCAAAAAAAGTCATTAACATAATTAGATGCTAGATGCCATCCGGTAATAACAAACCTCAAGAACTTACTTAACTGGGCCGCTGAGACACTACCTCAGGAAACTATTATTATGGGTGACTTTAACATAGACTGGCAAATATGTAATTCAGGGAATCCCACAAATTACATCAACCTCCATGGGTTCTCTCAAACCATTAAAACACCCACAAGAACTGATAAATCAATCAACAGACAGTCAGTTCTTGACTGGATACTGATAAATAGATCAACTCAAACCTATCACTCTGGCTGCCTTCCAGACAGTTTTAGTGACCACCTACCAACTTTCCTAATAAGACAACACACAGCCTTTGCAAAACCGACCACATGCAAGTTAATAAGAGATAAGATCTTTATAAGATAAGATCTTTATAAGATGGATTTATATATGAGACGTGTCCACTTTTATAAACGTTTTGTAGATGATGTGTTTCTTATTTGGGATGATACAGTTGAAACATTATATATGTTTGTTGATCAGCTGAATAGGACCACTGGGTATTTGAGGTTCACCTCGTCAGCCTCTTATGAACAGGCAAGTTTTTTAGATATATCTGTTAAGAAATTGAATGATGGCAACTTTGTCACAGGTGTATACAGGAAGGATTGTTATAAGAACACCTTGCTGCACAGAAGAAGTATGCATCCCAAGTATGTATTCCAGAATGTTGTAAAAGGTCAGGCCATGCGGACATCTAGGCTTAATAGTACTAACATAGGCTTTAACCGAGAATTAGAGGGCCTGAAATCTAGGCTTTCAGACAGGGGATATACCCAATCTGACATTGCAACTGGTATGCAGGACATACACTCACTAAGAGAGAATAGGGCTAAGTCTTATTTTTCACATAAACTTGGGAATGATTCTCATTCTAGAGCTCACATTGACAATAGGTTAAAAATACCAATGTATTTCACCGGTGATAGAAACAGTATCTATAATATTTTTCAAAAGCATTGGGGTGTTCTTCTTATAGATCCTATAATAGCTAGTATGGTGGGAAATAAACCCAGTTTTAGATATAAGAATAGGAGGAACATTAAGAGGTTGCTCTGTCACACAGTTACAAATAATAATGAACTGGAAGTGAAGGGGACATACCCATGTGGTAAATGTAATTTTTGTAATCATATTGATAGTTCGAACTGCTTTATCCACCCAGATACAGGCAAGCAGTATAATTTCAGTTGTAATGCCAGTTGTGATACTCAGCACGTTGTTTATCTTGCTAAATGTGTACAATGTTTTTCATTTTATATAGGAAAAACAGATAGACAATTTAAGAACAGGATTAGAGAGCATCTCTATAATATTAGAACAGGCTTACAAACTAATGCTTTAGCGAAACATGTGATGTCTACTGGCCCTACACATAGCTTTGAGTTTATGGCAGTAGATGTAATTTTACCTAGCCCCAGGGGAGGAAATATTAAAATGGTAACTGAAGAATGTGAAATGAAATGGATAATTTGCCTTAGAGCGGATGCAGGGAAAGGCTTAAATGATAGATTGTCCATTAAACCTTCCTTACATATTAAAAGTCTTAGTGTAAGGTAAGGTTAGTTGTAGATTTTGAAATAATGACAATTTTAATAGTATAGAGATAAACTGTTCGCTGATAAACAGGATGAACACCCAGTGCTGCCAAGTAAACTTGAATAAAAATAACAAAACCAGAAGGAGCAACTGGGCTGAAGCAGAGTCACAAGATGAATGCAAGAACAAAATCCTCAGGTTAAAATACAAAAGATGAATGCAAGAACAAAATCCTCAGGTTAAAATCCAACTTTAATTCCACTGCAGGTCAGATAAGCGCTTTCACTCATTCATTTGAGCTTCATCAGATCACATAACAAAGACCTTCAAACACATAGGCTACATTTATACAATTGATGCATCTCCTAATGGCCTATCAAAAGCTGCTTCATGTTTATATATTCATGAGATACTTTCCACATAAAAGCTATATACATAAGAACATATAGACATACTAAGATATATAAAACAGATATAAAAAACTCTTCATGAACACTCAAAAATGCTCTAAAATATGCAGTGAAAAGATATATATTACAAAAAATATATGTATAAGTATATATATCATATATAATAAAAAACATATATATTTCTTCATTTGTTGTAAAATCTGCAAACATTCCTCCGTTTATTTAACATGGGTTTAATGGAGGCTCTCTCATTGAGGCCTGAACCGTTATCTGCTCTCAATCTGACTATCCACATACTCTCCTTACTCTCGGTATGGTTCCTAATGTCACCTCCTCGTATATCAGGTCTAATGTTCTCAAGAGCTCTAAACAAAAAGTAATGCTCGGGACCTGCTTGAACTACATGCTTAGCTAAAGCATTATGGGGTGAAGCTTTCCTAATGTGGTAAAGATGTTCTCTTATCCTGTCTTTAAAGTGACGATTGGTCTTACCAACATAAAATGCGTCACATGTTTGGCACACTGCCAGATAGACTATGTGAATAGTGTCACAGGTAGCTTCAGCACGTATGCTGAAGTTGATATGCGTATCTGGATGTTCAAAAAATGGACTGGGGTCAAGAGAATTACAATAGTTACAATGTCCACGTGGTTTGGTATATTCAGGTGACACTGATCATTCATCCCTTTTGGAATAACATAACATTCTCCTTAAATTCAATTTGTTCCTATATAAAAAAGAGGGTTTAGTCCCCACAAGTTTGCCAATGGTGTCATCACTACAAAGGATAGGCCAGTGTTTCATAATAATATTCTTAATCGCAGGACAATCAGTGCTATATGGTATAGAGATCTTTACATGAGCTGATCTATCATCACTACCATTACTCATTATAATGGGACCATCATCAATAACTGGTCCGAAATAAGGGGCTGCTCTGGTCAATCTAAGTTCATTGACATCGAAGAGGTTGGACTCAATCTCGTGTGAGCTATAGCCACGTTCCTCTAATCTTGTTTTGAGGTCACTCACTTCCATTAAGAAACCTTCTTCTGTGGCATTAAGCCGAGATGTTCTCATCCCCTGGCCTCTAATGATGTTTTTGAAAATGTGTTGTGGATGCATACTATCACGCTGCAATAGGGTGTTAAAATGACAAGGTTTCCTATAGACACCTGTATTGATTAAACCACATGCTAATCTCTCTATATACAGATCAAGGAATTCTATCTTATCTCTGGAATAATTCATACTAAAAATTAAGTAGTCAGTAAGGTTGTTCAATGTGGTATGAAACACCAACAAATCATCAACACTGCCTCGCCATAAAACAAAGACGTCATCGACAAAACGTCTATAGAAAGTTACATGTTGTTTAAACATTTCTAAATTAAAGAGGCTCTCAAATTCCCAATATGCCAGAAACATATTGGCGTAGCTATTGGCACATGGTGTGCCCATAGCTACGCCACCTCGCTGCTGGTAAAACTTCTTGTCATAAGTAAAGAGATTATTATTCAGGATGAGGCGAAGAAAATGTACAATGAGGTCTACCTTAACTGATGTATATTCACTATGTAGTAATAGATACTCAGTAATGTAGATCAGGCCTATGTTGTTTGGTAACACAGTAAACAGAGACTGGATGTCGAACGTTACAAAAATCAAACCATTAAGATCATACATGCCACTTAGACAATCATACAAATCTGTTAAAAACTGTTTGGAATCTTTGAGTACAACTCTGTTTTTATCTAATACAGGTCGTAGATGTTTCTCAACATAAACTGAAAGGTTCTCAGTGATCCAGCCCTGGCCAGACACTATAGGTCTCATTGGTGGATCAATGGGATTCTTATGAATTTTTGGTAACCTGTGTATTGCTGGTACAAGAGGATTCTTAACAAAAAGATATTCAAACAATTCTTGATCCAAGATATCACCTTTGAACATGTCAAATAGCATACTGTTTACATGACTAATGGTAGCTTGTACTGTTTGTTCACTGACTAGTAATAGAAATCGTCATCCAGAAGTTTAATCATAGCGTCATGATACTTGCTAGTGTCCATCACTACTATCCGACCACCTTTATCAGCTGGTTTGATAGTTATGGTCTGTAATGACTGAAGTTTATGTAAACTAGTCTGCTCTGCTCTAGTCAAATTACCATTCCTCTTGTATTTCTTAAGAGAGAAATATTTATATAGGTCATCCTCAGTAAGTTTCAAGTATGCCTCAACTAAGGGATGATTAGGTGGTACAAAGTTACTGAGTTTCTTAAACTTTAATGATCTAGTAGCATTAATGTCTGTCAATTCACTATCAATTTTATCATGAAATAACAGTTTGAGCATAAGATTTCGACAAAACAGTCTCATGTCTACGACAGTATCAGTAAAGTTACTGTGTGCACTAGGTATAAAATTGAGGCCTTTACTTAATAACTTCTCATCACACTCAGTTAGCAAATATCCTGAGATGTTATGTACCATAGAACATACTGGTATTGATGTTTCAACTGTGTCTAGTTTACTTTGTTCTTCCACATCTTCTTTATTGTCTGGTGTGGTACATATTCTTCTGATAATTTGCGTTTGTGTCTCCCCCTGCTCATAGAGCGTCCCCTCATTATACTCTTGTCCTTTCGGACTGGAAGGGGAAAAGGGAGCTCACTTACTACTCCTGTATTGGTAGTGTTATGTGTTTTATGAAGTAACTTAGATCTCACAGTGCCATCATCTACTGGCAATCTCTTATCAATCGGTCCCTTCACAACATGTACTGCAGGATATAAGTTAGTTCTATCTCTGACATTATTCTCAGTAATAGGTGTACTAGCTTCTTTAGTATTTGTTGTAATAGGGCTAGTCCCACTATCACTATGTAAGATAGTAATAACATCATCAGTATCATTAGAAGTGACAATGTTGTCAGTACATGGAGCTACTTATTGACTTTTTTGCGTCTGAAGAGGCACTACTTACTAATAGTATTAAGAAACAACAGAAGAAGATTTTCTCTTGCTTCCCAAGTACTGTAATAGAACCACTTTTTGAGAGTCTGTTGGATGGAATATCAGCCCTAGAACGGAAACTCCTCCAACAGAAGAGAAGCAAGATAATCAGAGACCATAGAGACTTTAATTTAGGTCAGGTCTTTGTTTGGCCTAAACATGGTCATTATAATGCTACTATTAAATCTAATGATCCTATCAATGTTAGACAAGCGAATTTTGAACCTAGGGCTGTTCTTGAGAATGTTGATGTTGTTAATAATGTTTGTGAAACTGTGAATACTACCAACTGTGTACGTGACAATGTGTTTCCTAGCAATAGGGTACAAACTACAGTTAACACTGACAACATTGTCACTTCTAATGATACTGATGATGTTATTACTATCTTACATAGTGATAGTGGGACTAGCCCTATTACAACAAATACTAAAGAAGCTAGTACACCTATTACTGAGAATAATGTCAGAGATAGAACTAACTTATATCCTGCAATACATGTTGTGAAGGGACCGATTGATAAGAGACTGCCAGTAGATGATGGCACTGTCAGATCTAAGCTACTTCATAAAACAGGTAACACTACCAATATAGGAGTAGCAAATGAGCTCCCTTTTCCCCTTCCAGTCCGAAAGGACAAGAGTATAATGAGGGGACGCTCTATGAGCAGGGAGAGACACAAACGCAAATTATCAGAAGAATATGTACCACACCAGACAATAAAGAAGATGTGGAAGAACAAAGTAAACTAGACACAGTTGAAACATCAATACCAGTACGTTCTATGGTACATAACATCTCAGGATATTTGTCAACTGAGTGTGATGAGAAGTTATTAAGTAAAGGCCTCAATTTTATACCTAGTGCACACAGTAACTTTACTGATACTGTCGTAGACATGAGACTGTTTTGTCGAAATCTTATGCTCAAACTGTTATTTCATGATAAAATTGATAGTGAATTGACGGACATTAATGCTACTAGATCATTAAAGTTTAAGAAACTCAGTAACTTTGTACCACCTAATCATCCCTTAGTTGAGGCATACTTGAAACTTACTGAGGATGACCTATATGAATATTTCTCTTAAGAAATACAAGAGGAATGGTAATTTGACTAGAGCAGAGCAGACTAGTTTACATAAACTTCAGTCATTACAGACCATAACTATCAAACCAGCTGAGAAAGGTGGTCGGATAGTAGTGATGGACACTAGCAAGTATCATGACGCTATGATTAAACTTCTGGATGACGATTTCTATTTACTAGTCAGTGAACAAACAGTACAAGCTACCATTAGTCATGTAAACAGTATGCTATTTGACATGTTCAAAGGTGATATCTTGGATCAAGAATTGTTTGAATATCTTTTTGTTAAGAATCCTCTTGTACCAGCAATACACGGGTTACCAAAAATTCATAAGAATCCCATTGATCCACCAATGAGACCTATAGTGTCTGGCCAGGGCTGGATCACTGAGAACCTTTCAGTTTATGTTGAGAAACATCTACGACCTGTATTAGATAAAAACAGAGTTGTACTCAAAGATTCCAAACAGTTTTTAACAGATTTGTATGATTGTCTAAGTGGCATGTATGATCTTAATGGTTTGATTTTTGTAATGTTCGACATCCAGTCTCTGTTTACTGTGTTACCAAACAACATAGGCCTGATCTACATTACTGAGTATCTAATACTACATAGTGAATATACATCAGTTAAGGTAGACCTCGTACATTTTCTTCGCCTCATCCTGAATAATAATCTCTTTACTTATGACAAGAAGTTTCACCAGCAACGAGGTGGCGTAGCTATGGGCACACCATGTGCCAATAGCTACGCCAATATGTTTCTGGCATATTGGGAATTTGAGAGCCTCTTTAATTTAGAAATGTTTAAACAACATGTAACTTTCTATAGACATTTTGTCGATGACGTCTTTGTTTTATGGCGAGGCAGTGTTGATGATTTGTTGGTGTTTCATACCACATTGAACAACCTTACTGACTACTTAATTTTTAGTATGAATTATTCCAGAGATAAGATAGAATTCCTTGATCTGTATATAGAGAGATTAGCATGTGGTTTAATCAATACAGGTGTCTATAGGAAACCTTGTTATTTTAACACCCTATTGCAGCGTGATAGTATGCATCCGCAACACATTTTCAAAAACATCATTAGAGGCCAGGGGATGAGAACATCTCGGCTTAATGCCACAGAAGAAGGTTTCTTAATGGAAGTGAGTGACCTCAAAACAAGATTAGAGGAACGTGGCTATAGCTCACATGAGATTGAGTCCAACCTCTTCGATGTCAATGAACTTAGATTGACCAGAGCAGCCCCTTATTTCGGACCAGTTATTGATGATGGTCCCATTATAATGAGTAATGGTAGTGATGATAGATCAGCTCATGTAAAGATCTCTATACCATATAGCACTGATTGTCCTGCGATTAAGAATATTATTATGAAACACTGGCCTATCCTTTGTAGTGATGACACCATTGGCAAACTTGTGGGGACTAAACCCTCTTTTTTATATAGGAACAAATTGAATTTAAGGAGAATGTTATGTTATTCCAAAAGGGATGAACGATCAATGTCACCTGAACATACCAAACCATGTGGACATTGTAACGATTGTAATTCTCTTGACCCCAGTCCATTTTTTGAACATCCAGACACGCATATCAACTTCAGCATACGTGCTGAAGGTACCTGTGACACTATTCACATAGTCTATCTGGCAGTGTGCCAAACATGTGACGCATTTTATGTTGGTAAGACCAATCGTCGTTTTAAAGACAGGATAAGAGAACATCTTTACCACATTAGGAAAGCTTCACCCCATAATGCTTTAGCTAAGCATGTAGTTGAAGCAGGTCCCGAGCATTACTTTTTGTTTAGAGCTCTTGAGAACATTAGACCTGATATACGAGGAGGTGACATTAGGAACCATACCGAGAGTAAGGAGAGTATGTGGATAGTCAGATTGAGAGCAGATAAGGGTTCAGGCCTCAATGAGAGAGCCTCCATTAAACCCATGTTAAATAAACGGAGGAATGTTCGCAGATTTTACAATAAATGAAGAAATATATATGTTTTTTATTATATATGATATATATACATATACATATATTTTTTGTAATATATATCTTTTCACTGCATATTTTAGAGCATTTTTGAGTGTTCATGAAAAGTTTTTTTATATCTGTTTTATATATCTTAGTATGTCTATATGTTTTTATGTATATAGCTTTTATGTGGAAAGTATCTCATGAATATATAAACATGAAGCAGCTTTTGATAGGCCATTAGGAGATGCATCAATTGTATAAATGTAGCCTATGTGTTTGAAGGTCTTTGTTATATGATCTGATGAAGCTCAAATGAATGAGTGAAAGCGCTTATCTGACCTGCAGTGGAATTAAAGTTGGATTTTAACCTGAGGATTTTGTTCTTGCATTCATCTTTTGGATTTTAACCTGAGGATTTTGTTCTTGCATTCATCTTGTGACTCTGTTTCAGCCCAGTTGCTCCCTCTGGTTTTGTTAATTTTAATAGTATATTTAACATCATATCTATGTATATATAGTGTTTGCTTGAGGTTTATGTCATTTCATTTTGTTGTTTGGGTCTAGTTAGAACTCCAGCATATGTTAGAAATGAAGTTTTCTTGTTACGTTGATTTGATTTTCTATATGAAGTCTGGAAATATTAGTATGGTTTTAGTTTTAGATTTCTTGTTGTTCTATATCTCCGTATATGTGAAAAAACTTCTTAGTAACTTTTCTATGTATATTTAGGATTAGTTTTGTATATGAAGTCTGAAAATGTTAGCATACTTCTTTAGTTTCAGACTTGTTGTCCTTATAATTTTAAGTTTTGAATATTTATGCATAGATGTGGACTAGGATTGAAGTGTTCTGAGTTTTGTGTTTAGAGTATTAGATTATCTGTAGTTATTGTATTGATAGTTGGTTTTTGTTATTAGTTGATAGTTCTATTGAATGTAACTAAAGTTGTATACGTTTGTATGGAATTCTAGACTAGGGATATTTGATATGTTTATGGAGCATGACCATTTGGTTACCTTGGCAGGCTTGTCTTGTTCCCTGGTCTATTATACATATTTTGTGAGGTTGTTAGATGTGAGTGTATTCCGATGGGTTTGGTTCGCTTAAATTATGACGTTGCATCAGGATTACGTGGTGCACAGATCTTTGAGAGTTTTGATTAGAGCATTTTCAGATATTCACGCATGCGCGATTCTGGGTGTTATTGTTCTAATATTTGGTATACGTGTATGTTTGGTACCGAGAACCCTACTTTTTGGATTAAGTTTTCCTTTCTATAAACATTTGATGAGAGGATATGATGGCTTGGGAGATTAATACTGTTTGGTAAGCGCTATTTTGTAAGAATAAATTTTTATGAGTTATTTTCTGTCGCCAGTTTGACGTTGAGAATTTCAGACAGATTGTATTAATGAATGCTTATGTTGCCATTATGCTTGTTGGATAAGCATGCACATGCTAATGGTTAATGGTCAAGCAGACTGTTTTAGGAATTGCTTATGAAGGGGTAAAGTGAAGCATAGCACTTTACGTTCTTATTGAAGTTTATTTAGTGTATGTTTATATTTATTGGTAGTATATATAGTTGCTATGAGGTTGTGGAAAATGCTATTTAAACTGTTTGTAAATGTTGCATGGTTTTTAGAATTTATTTATGTCAAAGCACAGCTTAGGCTCGTTGTAGAAGTTTATTATGTGCCACAGTTGATGTGAAAAGTGCTTTTATGGGAGATGAATCATGAGAAATGTGCATATATTTTTTAACAAAAAATGTTTTAACTGTTTACGTTAGTAACTATTTGTTTCTAAGGAAATGATGTCACATATGAATGTGCTTTGATTGGTGTTTAGGATTTTAAATTAATGGTAACTGCTCAGTCATTTATGGTCTGAAGAAGCTGTTGTGAAAGCACTTACCATTGACTGAGTGCACTCTACATTAAACTTGGTTTATTTTATTTTCGAGTCTTCTGAGTCGCTTTTGTATACCGTTGAGGCGTGGACTTATCTGTGGCTTGCCTTTCCTGGAAAATACAGATGAAATAGATGCATGGTTGCTATTGCTGGCGTTCTTGTTATTATATCACTTGTTTTTGATGCTTTATCCAGCATAGCATTTGCCTATAGAGGTGTGGTTGCCTTTTTGTTGACTGGACTAATAAGAGATAAAACAAACTCTGATTCCACTAATTTTATATCAACTCTAGAAAAATGTAATTGGAAGCCTCTCAAGCTACTCAACCTTGATGATGCTGTTAAATACTTTAATTTAATCTTTCTAAACATCCTTGACTCCTGCGCACCCTCCAGAACCATCAGAATTAAATCGCCCCATGCTCCTTGCCTGATGAAAGAGACAAAGAATGGGCCCAATGGCAAGAAATAGATCCCAGGCAACAAAAATAATGTACGTAGAACTAAGAATCAAATCCAAAGAAATCGTGAGGCAAGATAAAATAAATTACTACCATAATATGCAAGCAAAATACCATAGCAACCCTCACAAGTTCTGGTCCGCCATCAATAACATTCTCCTTCCTGGTAAATCCACTACCCCTACACCAACTACTACAAATAGTACTGAAAACATAGCCACCCATTCAATAAATTATTCACAGATTCCATCCTAGCACTAAGTCTCATTTCTCCTCAACCCCTACTTTATCAGCCACTGCTTTTAATATTGAAAATGCCTTTCACTTATTTTTATTTATTTCTTTATTTTACATTTGTTTACTGGGATAGTCCAACTGGACACAGGCCCATTTACAGCAGAGGCCCAGGGAAAAAAGCTCCACAGTAGGTAACAATAATCAGAACATGAGACAGACAAACACATAACAATAATAGTGTATACAAATACAAAATGGTTAACATGAAGTAGCGTTAAAATGGAGATCAACTTTTAGAGTTCTAAACAATGAAGCATATTTACAGTAAGTATAATAGGAAGAAAATTATGTAGAGCTGTAAAACAGCAAATATTATGTAATACATGAACATAGCCATGTATACAATCTGTATCTATAAATAACATTAAAGAACTGCTGAAAAAATTAAAACCCATCTGTTTAGCCACAGATAAGCTCCCTTCAGAATTCCTGAAAATTGGTGCTGACATAATAACTTATCCAACTGCAATTCTCATTAACAGGTCTATATCTGAAAATCTAGTCATAGACATCTGGAAAACCTCCCATATTATACCACTCCATAAAGGTGGTAATTCTAAAGAAATGACTAACTATCATGCTATTGCTATAGTTTCCCCTCATCCAAAATCCTAGATAGGTGTATACACACACGAGTCATGAGCTTCCTTAACACACATAAACATGTGACTGGCACACAACACAAGCTCCAACCTTCTCATAGCACCACCACTGCTCTTTTGTCATTCACCCATACAGTAAATAATCATAGAAATACTGGGCAATATGTATCCACAGTTTTCCTGAACCTTTCCAAGGCCTTTGATATGGTAAATCATAGCAAATGTATTACTGCTCTTTCAGAGCTAAATTTTAGTTAACACCACACTAAGTTCGTTCCAAAGATTCTTAACAAGTCACCAGCAGGTGGTGCAATGGCAAAAGGAACTCTTCTGTGTACTCCCACTCTCATTAGGAGTTCCTCAAGGCTCCATCCTTGGCCCCTACTATTCTCCATATTCACAAACAATCTTCATACTTCTGCGTAAAGCACCTCGATCATTCAATACGCAGATGATTCCACATTTATCTGTGCAGCTCCTTCACTCAAGAAACTCCAGTCATTAACCCCAAGCTCCTTCCTATCAGTTGAGAAATGGCTTACAGACTCACAACTGATACTGAACCCTAATAAATCACAACTCATGATCTTCCACCCTACTTGACACACTACAAACCACCTCCCATTTAACATCACACCCTGCAATCGCACTACTATCTACCAAGTTACACATTCCAAACTATTGGGAGTCCATATATTGATTATAACTTGAAATATGATATCCACATCTCCTTGACTGTAAAGAAACTTAAAAAAAACTGGGCATTCTCTATAGAAACAAACCTTTTTTCACAAAAGACACTGTCCACATTAGCATGCACACACCTTGTCTCAACTCTCCTCTATGCCTCTCCAATCCTAATAAATCTTAGAAAAACAGATTCAGCAAAACTAGTCATGCTACAAGAACATTGTTAAGTTTCCACTGGTATCCCCTACACAAAGCATCAGTGTCAAGCTGGGACTCCCCCAACGTGTCCTTTACAACCAACTTACATTAGCCCATAAAATGATATACCATCCAGACAAAACTCCATCACTTCAGAATCTACTACAGTTCCATAGTAGCAATGGGGTACTATGATCAAATAATAAATCCCTTCTCAAAGTAACTAAAGTAAATACAGCAGGAGCTTCTTTCCTCTCCTACAACATCTCCAAAAAGTGGAATTCCTTACCCATCAACATAGCATCTAATAACTACTTAGTGCACTTCAAAAGTTCACTAAAGACACACCTGGCAGAAACCTGGCTCTGTAACTGTGTCAGCCCTGGCTAGCTCAACACCCACTCCCCAGTTTATAAACCTGTGGGTATTTTATTTCTGACTATTACAGCTACTATCTTATGAACCTAGCTAAGTTTGTTGATTATAAAAACAAAGCAGAAAACAGATTCTGTATCTGTAAGTGTCCTAATGTTTATTGACTCTGCTATATTACAAACTCTTTATAAATTTTGCATTGATTATTCATGTTGTAATTGCATAAAACGTATAATTTGTGTTCTCTATTTCTTAATAATGTGTACATGTATCTGTCATACTTCATGTTCAAATGTAATGAGTCTTAATTGTGGAGCTTTTCTGCCTGGGCCTCCCATGAAAAAGGACATGTGTCCAGTCAGATTTTCCTGGTAACCAAATGTAAAATAAAATAAAAGTTTTCCCATCCAAAAATTCTTGGTGGCACAGAAAGTAAGCTTAGATTAGTTAGGGGACTTTGTGTTATTACAAACAAGCAGTGTCTGCGTGTCTGTGCATGTGTGTTTATGAAGCAAGGGACTTGCATCATACTGTGTGACCCACAGATGTGGACAGATACAAAGGGCAAGTTTTTTTTTTAATTTTTTAAGAATATGCATTAACAATTGCAATTTATAAATCAGCTTATAAAACAAGATATATAGCACATTAAAATATGGTTTATGACATTCACTAATAACCTAAACCATCGGTTTACTAATCACATTAATAAACTGGAGAGAACTGTAAGAACTGAAAAGACTGCAGAATGCTAGAATAAACTTGAAATAACTGGAAGAAACTGGAATGAAATTGGAATGAATGTTCTCTTTTAATTACCCAGAAATGTGCTAAACAATTGCCAGTTTCGCCATCATATACCAAATCTTCTTGTACCTTTCAGAATAAAAGTCTGCATACACTGTAGTTTGGTTAAGAATGTTTTATTATGTACAGTGGAGGTAGATGTCAACAATATCAAAATCAGATCTTACTGTCCTTAGCTTCTGCACTCATTATGTTGTCCATAAATTCTGTACACAGAGTGTCAAATCTTACTGTCTCTAACAACAGTGCTGATAATTGCGTCCATAGCTTCTGCACTCATATTCCTTTCTTCCTGAATAATATAATTAGTATTCTGGAACGCTGGATATTTGACCTGACTTCTGCACTCACTTTCGAGTGCCTGTACCAGACTTCTGAGGACTGCATAGAAAATGACTTTCTACTTATTCATCCAGACCAACAAACTTACTTCTGTGTCTGAAGTATCTCTCGTAATAATGCCAAAACCTTTTAGGTTTCCTACACCTTTTTAGCCTTGGTTCCCAAGTCTTATGTCATCTAAACAAGATCTGTTTGTACTTAATATACTGCACATTCTGTTAGCACATATTATTCTTATCAAAATTCTTTTTTTTTTAAAACAGGTTTATTGTTTTAACATACAAGAGAAATACCATAACAATTTTATACAAGTAATTAAAAATAGATATGATTATAACATTCAACAAAACAACTAAAGTATTTACAAAGACATCCACTACAATCAGATCAATTAATTAAACTAAAATACCATGCTATTGAAATTAGGATTTGTTTAACAAATTTTGTAAATTATCCCACACAATATAATAAGATGTTTTTCTAGTTGTTCTTGACCTAATTGTGTTTATTTCCATATGGCACACTATATTCATAACATTTTTAAATTCATTGAACGAAGGAGGTGTATCTGAAATCCAATTTCTGGTTATTATTTTCCTAGCCACTGCTAGAACAGACCATAGCAAGGGAAGCTTAACCTTTTTAACACTTTGAGGTACAGGTGTGTTGAATAATATAAGAGATTTAGAAATAATAAAATTATCTGTAAAAAGAGCCTGCAAAAATTAATTAACTGACTTCCAGTAATTCTTTCAATTTTATACAGTCATAAAACATATGAGCCCAGTCAGCATTAATTTCTACATTACATCTCTTATATAGATTATCTTTATTATTTATTTTATTCATCATCAAAGGTGTATAAAAAGATCTATGTAAAAATTTCCATGTATAAAGTCTCCAGACAATGGAAGACGTAGTTCTATAGGCATATTCCAATATATATTGTTTATCTTGTTGATTTGGTGGGTCCCCATTAATAGAAGTGAAATAATTCCAGTATGTATCTACACTGTAAAAAGTTTCTTGTCTGATAATTTTATGTATGTATGAAAGTTTACCTTTATCAGAAACTTTATGTTGTAAATTTAATATCAAGTAATCAATCAGTGTTGGAATAGATTCTTTAACTGTTATAGACATTAGATCTATTCTATCAATGAGATGTTGTCTAAAGGTCTGAACCTCTAACCAGCAAGTTTCTCTTAGATCAAATTCTTGTTTTAAGAAATCTAGATTTTTAACTTTATTATCAGATATCAACTGATACCAGTACTTTAGATCATTATCTATAGCTAAATGAGTTCCTTCAGACGTAGATGACAAAAGCATACCCTGAGTATACATTATAGGGCTATATAATAAAATTCCATTCCCTATACTTAGGATGCATGAATATAAAGTTACGATAGCTAATAATAATATTTAATGGGTAACAAACCATATGTTTAGGTGTAATAGGTGAAGTACAAAATTCCTTTAGTAACCATAACATGGAGTTATTTACAATCATATTTTTATGTGTTAAGGAGATTTTCATGAAGTGCATACTAATTAGCTCCCAATAATCTTTCCATTTTGCGACATATGACTGATCTATTAATAAAGTAATAACTTTTACAATAGAAGAGATAGTATATAAATTAAAGTCTGGAAAAGAAATACCACCTTGAGACCAGCTATTAGTATGTTTCTTTAATGCAATCCTAGGTCTATTAGGTGCCCATAGGAAATTTAACATTAGTGTATTCAGTTTCTTGATAATTATTTTTGTAGGTGGAAGTATTATTGATTGTATTAAGTATAAAATCTTGGGGAATATTATCATTTTAATAATTGTAAGTCTCTCTTCCATAGTAAAAAACATATTATTCCAGGTATTAAAAAGATTTTGTATATTAAGAAAACAGGTATTATAATTATTATATATAATAGATTTATTATCTTTAGATAGAATTATACCTAAATAAGTTATCTGACCTGAATTGGGTACATATTTAGTAAAATCACTAATGAGAATATTTTTTCGTGTATATATAGGTAGTATTTTAGTTTTTTCTTCATTGAATATTAAACCAGAAATACTTTTAAAATTCATCATTTTATCAAATAGAGACTGCATAGAAGAATTAGATCCTGCTGATGTAATTAGAACATCATCTGCAAAAAGTTGAATTTTGGATGTTGTATTTTCATCTATTTCAAAACCCTCTATGTCAGTACTGTTTCTGATCAAATTAGCCCAAGGCTCCATTACTAAAGTGAATAATAGTGAAGAAAGTGGACATCCTTGTTTTGTACCTTTAAGAATGGGTATTATTTTGTGAAACATATGTTCCTACCTTAATATAAGCCAACGTTCCTTTGTATAAATGCTCAATTAGATTTACAAATGCATCTGAGAAGTTTGTGCACTTCAGTAAGGTAAACAGATAGTCCCAACTTACTGAATCAAATGCTGAACTTATATCAAGACTAATAAGTGTTAAATCTTTCTTTTTCCTATTTGCAAAATCAATTAATGTTAAAGTTCTTCTTATATTATCAAAAGTATTTCTATTTACAATGAAGCCTGTCTGATCTATATCTATAATGCCGGGAATGATTGTCTTCAATCTATCAGCAAAAATACTCATAAACATTTTATAATCAATGTTAAGTAATGAGATGGGCCGATATGAAGTACATCTAGTTGGATCTTTATTAGGTTTTAAAATTGGCGAAATAAATGTATATTGCCAAGATGGGGGGTTATTAACTCAGTTTGGGACAAAATAAAAACCTTATGTATTAATGAATATGTACTTTTAGAAAGGATTTTATATATCTCTGATATCTTATCAAAATTCTTGAATGAAGGTTATTCATTTGTAGTGAAACATTCCTTTGTATAAAACTGCATGTAAAATGTAAAATGAAGATATAGGCCTACTTTAATATGGCTGCATTTCTAGGCACATGCAAAGAGAATACTGTTTAGGCAAAGCCTCATCTTAGAATTCCCCCTGAGAGTTCTAAACAGGGGTCTATTTTTGTAGCTACTGTAAAATATTAAATATAAAATGAAGACACAGGCCTGATGTTACATGTTCAGGCCTACGCAAGGTCTATTATACTAACTATAATTATGTACGATTTATTAAAATATAAAATTGTTTCTGAAATTACTGAACTGAAACTTACTTTTATAATTACACTATAAATATATTAATATAGTCTGCAAAAGATACTATAATGATTACTACAACTAATATAATAGCTATAAAATAATTTGTCCTGATCTGGTAAACAAACTTACAGTTTTAATTTTGACCAAAAGGTGTCACTTGAGCATCATGACCTGTTAATTTTCTAAAAATCTTTTGACATTATGATTTAATTATAACTGGGCAATATTTAACTTGTCACAACTGGTATTAAAAATTTTGTCTAGTTTTTTATAAACTTTCTTTTTACACCTATAATATATGTATCTTAAAGCATAATTACTGTATAGTATATTAACTTGTTTCTGCAAATCTTCAGCTAGATTTGTTAAAAAGTTTACTAATAATCCTGTCCATTTATCTTTTTCATTTCGATGTGCTGTAATAGATGTCTGCAGTTTAAGTTTGTGTCTCAAATATCCTGTACATACAATATCTATGTGCTGTAATAGTGTATGTTCATTTACTAAAACCTATGCTTTCTATACTTTAGATCTCTACCTTTGCATTTCTTCTCAGTGTTTTTTTAGCTTTCTAATGTACAGTAATCATTATAAAATGTGCACTGTATTCTGTAACAACTTAAGCCTGACCGTATACTAAATAACTATTACAGCTTATTCTTTAGATAACCTGTCTCAGTAAACTTACTACAAATAATTTTGTCACTTTACCCTTAAAACTAATGACTGAATAATGTGAAATGTGATGTAATTCTGCAAAGTCTGTTCTAACTATATATGCGTACTACTTGTACATGTTGTAAACTGTCAAGTAATGATTTTAGAAATGTATAACTGAGTATGAATGTTATATACTGAAATCTGACTGAAATTTACACTAAAATGATACACACGTATACTGAACATCTGAAATAGCTGTCTATGAATGTTGCATTCTGGAAACAAATTAAATTCTTACTAAAGGAATAGCTTTCCTGCCAGTATCATCTGAAAACAGTTAGAAACATAAACTGGAAACTAGTACTACTACTACACAATTGTCTAAAAACATAATGTGAAACTGAAACTTTAGCTTGAAATACTTCATGTTGTGACATCACTACTTTGCCTGAATACACTTCTGCATGCTTGCATTAACTTTAATCTGCATAAATGCACATCTGTTGTATAAAAAGTTTAAGTCTAAAGGATACTTTCTTTAGATAACTGAAACGCATTTACATAAACTCAATTATCATAGTGCATATGTAAAGAAACACTGATAAAAAAAAAAACAATTATCTTCACTTCTGGCTTTGGTGGCATTTTCTTTCTGTTGATACATCACTTTTGAATCACCACTTTCCAACTCCACATTGTCCCAGTCGCTGCTGAGGTACTAGAGAAGCCACCCTAATGCCTGTTGTAGTTAATCTCTGTTACAAAGGGTTTGGCTTCCAGATGTCTTCTCGTACCCCTAAGACAAGGCTGTGGGCAAAATATCTTAAGCCTTTAATAAATTTGCAAATGAAGTTGCATATAATATCTGTAAAAATACAAAAAGTAGTATTATGTTCTTAAAATAGCATCTTCAGCTTTAACAATTATAAACTGATAGCTTTGCTTGTTGTTCTGACTCTATTTACATGAATTAAATCTACATTGCTGATGAACAAATTCTGGTAAGTCTATAACCTTGCTCATACCCCCGGATTCACTAATCTTCCATGCAGGACTAATGTAGTCCTGCATGGAACTGCCTGTGTAGGAGCAGGACGGTAGCGTGCCATGTATGATAATGAAGGTGCGCTGCCCGATCTCCAAGGCTTATACTGAGTGTGTACAAGTGCAGGGAGCATTTCTGAGAACAGAGATCTCAGAATAAACATGCCCCTGCAATGTAGAACAGCAGAAGGTGTAAAAAATGAGCAAATCGCTCATAGGTGTCCTCATATCCCCACCAACAGTCCCCCATGTGTACAACAGCAACAGTACATATAAATTAAAAGAAGAAACCCTTGTAAAATCTGAGTACAGATAACCATAGGTGCACGGGTGTGCCCATTACTTAGCTATGGTTATAGGAGCTTAAAAGGCTGAAGAGGATAACAAGAAAGATATATGCAAATGAAGCAGCACAGCAATAGTGTAGTGGGCAGAGCATTTGCCTACCAAGCAGGCATTCCCGGTTCGAGTCTCACTGCAGCACAGTGTATTTTACATGGCAAAGCACGTTATAACCAATATTTATGTTGGAAAACCCACTAAAAAACATATATTTATGAGCTGGAGTACTGCAGGAAATGCACATGTGAAGTGCCAGTGTCATAATGAATAAGGCACTAGTAAGCAGGTTAAAGCACATATAAGAAATAGTAAGCATATGTAAACACTGGTAAGTGTGTTTAAGTGCATTTGCATGGGGATAAGCATTGCCTACACAGATTAAGCAAAGTAGAAGCTAACTGAGTATAAAAAACTGTAACCAGAAGTAAGTACTGCTTAGCTCCATGCAAACCCACGCAAACCTGCTTACAACTGCTTTAAAGTGCCTTAATCACTCTGTATCCAACGGCCTGTGTCCAGCCCAGCAACAAAATCAACAGCCTCTGCTAGGCTTGAATCAAGACCCTGTACACTACCATCACAGTAGTTAACCACTAAGCCATCATAGCAGTACATAAGATCAAGGTTTCAACAAACAAATCCTGACCATAGAAAATCAAACTGAACATGTGAAAGGAATCTATGTACAGTGTGATGTTGTATAACCTGCTACATAACATAAATGTGTGAACTGGAGTACTGCAGTAAGGCCAGATGTGAGGTAATATTGTAATAAAGTGTTGAAGTCCCCAGGACCCCCTACAGTTTATGTACACATGAATCACGGATACCAGACACATATATAACATGTGACAAATAATAAATCAATGCCAAAAGGAAAATATAATGCAAATTAAAAATTAAGCAATGCTAAGCATTGCACAGCACAGCTTAGTTGGGGTAAGCAATGTGTAGGCTGGCTAACTCAATCTGCCCAGTGGTATGCCCCTTTAAGCAATGCCAACATTAGGTAAGCAGGTGTGCCCATAGCTTAGTCTTTTCAAAACCATCCAACCATAGGATAGTGCGGGAAATCGGGCATATTTAAACCCCACAGGCACCAATAATTCCCATAACTGGTTGCAGCTCCCTACTGTAGGCAGAATGGCTGGAGTTGGGGAAGGCTATCGATTTAGTGCACAGCGCGTGGGCACCCAGGAGTCCAGATTCATGGTATGGCTCCTGGTAAAACACCATGAGGAGAGACTACTGCAGGGCCAATACCAGGGCTCTTAGTATAAAGTGGAGGCCTGGGACAGTCCCACCTGTGACTTCACCAGTGCCACTGATATCCCCCGGACTGGTGAGCAGGTCAGGCATCACCTTGCTGAGCTGAAGCGGTGGAGGGGTGATCTCTTGGACCAGTGGATCCAAGAAGCAAAGCAGATGGCCGATGCCCCAGCACTAAGTACCCATTTTACTACATAGATAATGATTGCCTAGCTTGTGTATACTGTGGATAGGTAATGGCTAAATATCACTGTATTTCTCTGACAGCTGCAGATGAGCGGGCTGCGAACCAGCAACCTCATGCTGCTAGGCTGCAAAGGCTGCATCGTGAGGCAGGTTAGTAATATTCCTGCATGTACTGTCATAACAAATAAATATAACAGTTCTGGAAAGTGTTGTACCAGTAAATAAGTGTATTGTGTATGGGATGTACTGAATAAACCAGACAATATGGCAGGAAGACTGTCATATAGGTTTTGTGGAAATAAAGGTGTAATATCTTATGAATAAAAGTATAACCCCTGGAGTGCTTGTGTACACCCTGCTTTCATATGTTGTTGTAGTGTTGCATTCTATAAATAGTACTGATGTATTAAGCAGTGTTCCCACACTGTTGAACACAGTTAAAATGTGTAAGAAGTTCAGTATAACAATGTTGGAAGTTCCAAAAGGTCAGTCATATAGAAGAACTGAGGGAGACTTAGACAGAAACCATTTGAATGCTTTACACCAATTCCCTGATAGCACAGTGTACTGTGATGTCAACTGTAATATTTTTACCACACACAGCAGGGGTTCGAATCCCAGGAGTGGGTTGGGAGGGTGGCCTAATGGTTAAGGTGTTTGTCTTACAAACACAAGGTGCAGGGTTTGAGTCTCACAAGGGATAATTGGCTAGGCTTAAAATGGCTCGCAAGGGCAGTTAGCTTAGTACTAACCTATGAGGGTTGGGAGGGTGGCCTAATGGTTAAGGTGTTTGACTTACAAACACAAGGTGCAGGGTTTGAGTCTCACAAGGGATAATTGGCTAGGCTTATAATGGCTCGCAAGGGCAGTTAGCTTAGTACTAATGTATGAACCTAAGTTGTACGCATAATCATACCCCACAACTGTACAGATTTTGCGAGAATGTTCAGATAGTACGCTGTAAGCATAATCATAACCATCAACTGTACAGACTGTGGCAGAATGTTCGGGTAGTAAGCTGTATACATAGTCATACCCCTCAACTGTTCTGATCTCTCCAGCATGTCCAGATAAATGGCCCAAATCTGCAGCCCGGTAACCTGTTCCCCTGACAAATCAGTGTGATGATCCAAGAAATGTAGGCAACTTATACTGACATATAATGGATAGTCGGACCTGAACATAAAAAGAGAATGTATATGGAAACAAACCTGTCATTGTAGCATCTCACCCAAAGTGTATGACAGCTATTCCAAAATATGTCACATTAACACCTGCATCCTGTCAAGCCTTGACCAGAGTGTGTGCAATAATGGATTGTTAGGTATGTGTATAACATCAACATGGAATTTTGGAGTATGTGTAGTATTTGTCAGGTAGTGTTAACAAAGATTTTCTCCACAGCTATAACAGGTAAGAGGTGTAGACTGTAGGTACAACACAGGTCACGTATATACTTGTCTACAAGCATGGAATCTGGGAGTATGTGTAGAAATTGTCAGGTAGTGTTAACAATGATTTCCTCAAAAGGTATATCAGGTAAGAGGTGTAGACTATACAGAAGACACAGTCCACGCATATACTAATCTACAAACATACCATTGTACAAAGTAAGGACATTGGGTAGTGTAATAATACATGTAAGGGACAGTTCACCGCAATGACTAAGAAAGTTATGAAAACTACATGGAATATATTACTTCTTAATTGACCTCTATCTCCCCCTCCATATGTGCAACAATAACCTTATTACACACCTCAATGGGTACGTGTACACTCCAAACTTTTGTTGGGACATATGTCCTATTGGTTTATAAATATTCACATTTTTTTGTATGCATGTGCCATGTTAAAATACTCCCATATTGGTGGCCTGTTGCCATCAATGAAACCTGCATGCTGTTGTAATGGTCACTGTTGTCCCATATATGCATGTGTTCTGCTTGATCTGCAACTGTTGTAAACTGGTGTCTTGGGTTAATGGGAATACCTATGCCTGCTGTTATAACTAATCCTGAATGCTGTTGACTATGACTAACTGATATCTTTCTTAAAACTGCAACTCCATAGCTCGTATGGGAAGGCTGGTCCCAGTGGACCCACCTGTCCCACCTTAGCTGGCCATGGCAATGAGCACCAGAATGTCTGGGGCCCAGCCTGGAACCTCCTCCTCCATTGGTCCTGCACCACCTTCAGGTGGAACTGCCACAGGGGATGGGGCTCAGCCCCCCCTGGGACCGGGGGCGAAGAGGTACCTGTCACCCGCCATCAGGTCCTGGATGTGGTGCATAGGGAGCTCGACAAGGAGATTTGAGACCAGCTATGCCAACTTGAGGGCCATGTGGTGCAATTAGAGGGTGAGCCTGCCCCTCCTACCAAGCCCCCAGCACAACCACCTTTGGGGCTGTGAAGGTGCAGTGGTGACTGCCCATGGGTGGGGACCTCAGTCCCACTGTTTTCATTTGGGGTCTCATGGGCTTGCGACTTCCAAACACCCCTCCCCGTCCAAGGTGTTTACCCCCCCACATGTGTCATATACCACCCCTTTATGCATCTTGTTTGACTTGTCTGTTAACCTACCCAGCCTACCTCCCCAAATGTACCTACTACTCCTCCCCAACATCCCACTCTCACCTGAAAAAGAAAAAAAAGACAATCTGTTCCCACAAAAAAATCTCGCCCCATACATAGCTGTCCATTTTGCACACCTGTCCACTGGACACATAATCCGGTCTAATTGACATCACAACTTATTATTGTTGTCCTCACCCCCCGCTCAGGGGTTTGAGTGTCCAAATCTACCTCCAAATTCAGTGTATATGCACAGTTGTTGCTGTAGAAGAAATGGGCAGCTATGGACCTTCCCTACAGCCTTCCTGCCCATCCCTGGCTATTTTCCCTGCTGTCTTTCCCCTCTTTGTGCCCCTTTTTTTACCACTTTCCTATAAACCCATTTTTCTTTTCTTTTAAAGAAATTAGCACAGGGATAAGCAGGAGTACGCACATTTAAGCAGCAGTAAGCGGATTTAAGCCTGTTTACATGGCGGTAAGCAATGCCTACACTGGTTAAGCAATGTAGAAGCTGACTGTAAGAAGCTGTAACTGGAAGTTAACAGTGCTTACCTCTGCGCAAACCTATGCAAACCCACTTACAACTGCTTTAAAGTGCCTTACTGACTCTGTATCCAAGGGGCTGTTTTCTGCCCAGCAACAAAATAAACAGCTCCTGCAAGCCTCTAACCCAGGACCCTGCAGACAATAGAGAAAGTGATTTACCACTAAGCCATACCAGATATAAAAAAGTCTGATGTTTTCAGAAACATATCATCCAGTCCAGGCATGCAACAGTACAGAGAATGCATACCAACATCTAGATGCATGTTTGTGTAAATATATTAATATCTAAACAGATGCAACATATCTATATATGTAGATATACACACACACACACACATATATATATATATATATATATATATATATATATATATATTTATATATTTCTAAAATTATATACATGTATATTAATATATATGAACATATATACATGCAAATGCCTACATCGACACATATATGTGTCTACACCTATATGTCTACATATACACAGCAAGTTACATATGTGTATGCAAATATATATCTATGTATGTATATACTGACATAGTTATATATATGTATGCAGATATATAGCTATGTAGGTATATACGGACATAGTCATACATATGTAAGCTGATATATATATATATATATATATATATATATATATATATATATATATATATATATATATATATGGCCATACATCTGTAGATAACAATGGCAGATTAACAAAAACATATATGTCCACATGCGCCGTTAATGGGGTTGAGAGGCCCCACACACTGTACGTCTTGTACAAATAGGCATCCTCCCACAGCCAAACACGTCCACCCTGCAGTACACTACCAAGTGTTACAGATCCCATAACCAAGACCTGACACAACATGGGCACAAGATGTCAAAAGTACTACATCCCACCTGTATGATGTCAGGCTGGTATTGGTAACATATCATACAGTACAGTCTGGCTCCCATAGGAAATGTAAAATGTGGAAGCCATCAACATCCCAGGATACAGATACACAGACACAGATATACACACGTGTATGTATGTGTATATATATATATATATATATATATATATATATATATATAGATAGATAGATAGATAGATATACATGTGACTACACATACACACACAGATATATGTGCAGTAAGATACATATGTAGAAGATGCACATAATATGGAACAGCCACTATGCCTACAATTAACACCTGAACAACTGGACACTGTATGGGCCACCCATACAAATGACAATCGCTGCCTGCAACATATACCCACAGAGAGGTCATAGGAAAAAACACCACACACAGGATTGCAGAAATGGGAAACCTTTAATTCTGTACTATTACAGTTCTATACGCCATGTCATATAGCTGTTCAGACACTGACAGCCATATCAACAGAGTAATGCAACTATGAAACCATTATACTAATACAGTAGTCTGGAAAGGTTCACAACTATTGCTGTCCAGGCCAAGCCCTGCAAATTGTACAATAGTGAAGACAAACTGGGCCACATGATACCAAACAATCAACAGTGTGTAATGCAGGTGTATAGTTCAGCAACCTTTATCTACACTCTGTACAAAATCACTAGGTGGTAAAGACATCATGTGACCAAATGGGTTGTAACTGTTACATAACAACGCATAACCGTCACAAGCACACTGACAAACAGAACAGTCTGTATGGCAGGAGGCAGTAGGCTTGCACTAATCCAATTTATGTAAGTAATCTAAATATAGGCGAAGTATATGGTACTGTACATCCAGATACCTTAAGGCAGCTCACCCCTGATACCCCACATTTTGTAACAGCCTAGGTCTTCCCCCCCAGACTCAATAATACATGGTCATGTACCACTGTTACATACACTGGCCTCTGGAGTGCATAAGAGCACACATGTATTGTGTAGGTGATGCCCACACATATATGGCCCCAGCCCCACCATATGTGTAGGGGATACAACAGCAGTGGACTGATGACAGCAATGGCAGTGTGATATATTCACAGCCCACTACAGAACAACCCCCAACAGTATGTCATACGTGCAAAGCTTGGTATGTAGGTGGAGGACAGAGGCTGGAACACAAGCACATATGTGGAAAACTGTTGCCATAGACTAAGCAAGTTGCTGGTGTTACAGGATAGTATACAACATGCCCTTAGTCAGGGAACTGAGGTTAGAAACAGAAATGGATGTAGCCATGTACTGATAGCACTCAACACATAAACTGCCAGTGTAATATCTGACACAGGACCTGTGTGGTGGACAGACAAAACATGATAGGCACACCTTTGGCCACCAAGAGGATAGGCCCACAGTTGAGAGCTATGGAGACAGACTGCATCCCAAGGTAAACTAGTATGTACACACACACACCCTGTAACACCAGTACTACACAAAGCATAGCACAACTCTACTCACACTCTGTCTGTAGTTCCTGACCCTCCTACAAATATGTGGCTGCCCTGAGTGTGCCAGTTCTCCTGTAAGAGGTATTGCTACCTGCTGTCTGAAACACTGATGCCCACACACAGGAATGATGTCCATCACACAGGAAATGTAAAAGGACCACGCCCACATGATGTAGGGATGCATAGTAGGTGGTTGCCATGACAGTGGTAACTGGAAGTACTACACATGTGTAATTATATATATATATATATATATATATATATATATATATATATATATATATATATGGATATCTGGATAATAATATGTTCATATATTTCCACCATATTTCCTGGACATGGAGTGTGGCCCTACCCCAGCCTCTATAGTCCCAAAGCTGTAGTGCAAGGGGATGTCAGGTATGTATAGCAGGTATATTAGTAGACTATTGCTACTGTCATTGGGATTGTCTTCACAGACATGGTGTGTGTGGGAGGTGACATCTGCTTATAACATGTGTGCCATTGGCTACTGACAGACATCTTAAGAACATCGTAGTAAAGTACCTCTGCTAGCACATAATGCCCCTGTGTACTGCAGCAGTGATATTGGCCAATATATGTGGACATTCTGATACACTCTGTACAGTCCAGAGGTATACACAGAACCCCTTAGTGCAAAACATGTGGCCCAAGCCTGACAATGTGAATGTTAACAGCCATGTAAATGGGTATAACACATAACAACTGGTATACATTCACCCTCATAGGTTATGCATTCACACACCCTTGTCTGGCCTGACACATAATAACTGCTGGTACAGGGGTGCCATGGCCACATACTATCCACTAGATATCGACATTCATCTGTACAGCATACCACTGCTCTGTCTGACATATATGACTGTTAAGGGAGGCCCGGCAGCAGTACATCTGGCAAGTATCTGCACATGACATCTCACTGGGTAAGTACACTAAGCTGCTAGGCATGTAACAATGCACTGTGCAAGCTACAGACAGACTGGCTCAACACTGGCCTACATCTCCTATGGGGGAATGCACATGTACCTGCATATATAGCAGGCTGTACAGGCATGTCTCAGAACAGGGTAAGATACACCTGTGTGAAAGTGCATAACCACAACCAATGTGAACACAACCACATATGTTAAGCTAGCATAATATTACAGTATATGGACTATCTGTTTGACACCATAGTCATATGTGCCACTCACAGACTGACCCTACATATACTGGGCTGCTACACAGTTTGGTCTGATAGTTGTCTGTGGTATGGGACATGTGTGTGGATGGCCCTACAAACATATACACCAATACGGTACCATACAGTGGAGCAGCATGTAACATCAGATAGGATGGGACCTAGAACAATGACATCTACCACAGTCTGTACACAGGCTAAAGCACATATTAACAATACACACACTGCACAGGCTTCAGTACTGTACAAACATCCACAGAATGTCCAGGTTATGTCATCAAATATAACCCCTACTGTACATAACATGTAGCAGTCCGATATCTCACTGGTTTGTTATCAGATATGATGAGACTAATTATGGTGTACAGCACATATGCACCACTTCACGCATGACATATGTACAAAGGTTGACAGAGTTGTGGCTGGAAGCACATACACAGGGCCAATATTGACATGCTGCTGCGATAACCTCATACATTTATTGTTATAACAGGGTTTGTTGCAACATATGTCCTATGAGGGATATGAACCAGCAACTGTCACGGCTTTCACCATCTAAAGACTGCAATCCTCACACTACCGTCTGCAGTCCATAGATAGATGCTCCATGGGTAACACATGAAACCAAAGGCACAACACACTGTCCAGTCTGCAGATGACCCTTTAGATGGGGATTCCTCATAAACATGGAACTGACATGGCAGGTATTGAGACATATAGGACAGCCATATCCACACACACTGTTAAACCAACAGTACTCCAAATGCAGTATAGCAGCACTTACAGTCTGTAGTCAGGTCAGGCACATCCCCCTCCTGTGTGTTGCCCTGTTTCCACAGTGTATGTTGTTAGAGGTAAATCACCAATCCATCTGAGATGCTATTTGCCAAACAACAGATCTAGTTCCTGCTCACAGTGAATAAAAAGGGCCAACACCAACATGATGTTCCTAGATATTGGAGTGTGTTTCCATGCAATTGGCTATGGGAATGTTACCACAGCTGTTCCACATGCAATCAGTTAGGTGAGGGCTGCAATTCGTACAGACGCCATCAACTGATCATGAGCATCACTTAAAATAGACATGCTGCTGCCTAGGCAAAGCAGGTGTAGGTCTCCACATCTACCAGAGAGGGAGTGGGAGAGGCAGACAGAGGCAAAAACAAGTCAGGGAGGAGTGAGAGAGTAAAACCTAAGCATGTTTGTGTCACACACCTACTAGCACAGGGTATCAAACTCATGACGAATATGTAGTGCTATCACAGTTCTATGCAGTTATTGGATGCACCACATGGGTTATCTGTTGTGGAACCCTCAGAACATATATGTGATAGTGAGTGACATCTGCAACAGGGATACGGTAGTTATACTGTAGGTGACATACACATTCCTGTCCGCATGAACAGGTGCCAGCATCAACACAGCCACACTCTCACAGGGATGCACACACACTGACACACTTGGTAGGGCCAGGATTACAACTCATCAGTAGTGGGATTGCCACAACATATCACTGTGCAGGTTTCACATGCACCACATGGGTCATACGGGGTTGTATGGGCAAAGGGTCTGGGGAGGTGTCTGACATCAGTCACCATGCTTCAGTATGCCCATGGTGGTTGTAGTGAGTGTGGATGTGAACATACGCACCATACAACACACAGGGTGCCAGTACTGACATGCATGGGTGCATGTCTGCACAGGTGTGTGTTGGTCGACTGTGCCAGATGGCTGTACAGGGCTAGACAATGGGTATACCTTGGCATCAGGCCACATGACAATGTTCTGCATTGTGGCTCAGGGCTGTAGTGTCTGCATTTGCCCACACAGGTGGGTATTGTATCCCCCATCCAGTCACCTGGGTGACTATTGTGTGTGGCCAATACTGTGCATCGCTTGCCATGTATGTGTTCCTTAGTCCATGACATGGACAGTGCCTGGGATGTGCACACATCCCACATGTATGTACAATGATATGTGGAACTGTACCTGGGGTGTCTGGCCCATGTTGTGAACACAGATTAACATCAGATGTGCCAGTCTTGCCCACCTGTGGTGGGAACTGGTAATGGGCAGCACATTTACCCTGCACCTACATTGATAGCATGCTAACAGCATTCCCTGGCGTGAGTGGCATCTGTCAGTACAGGGCATGTTGTCAGGTATGGTATGTCCTTTGTGGGTCACATGTGATGGCACCACAGGAGTTGCAGGTGTCCATTGGGGAACATGGGGAAGGTGCACTGTCTGCATGTGCATGCATATTGGACAGATGGACAGGGTGCCATGCCCTCTGTAGCCCACTGCTATCACCCCATAGTTACTATCAGTGGCCAATATGCAGTGTACTACCCACATATTGGCTGTTGCTTAGGCATGTGTGTGTGTGTGTGTGTGTGTGTGTGTGTGTGTGTGTGTGTGTGTGTGTGTGTGTGTGTGTGTGTGTGTGTGTATGAGACATGGGTTGAGAGTGTGCTCTGGGTAATACTGGGGTTGCTAACTGTGATTGCCTGGCTTTGATGTCACATGTATGGGTATGGTTTTACACCCCAGCCTCTCAGCTATGTCACATCTGTTATCCCTGTACCATGGACATTGTGATTTATAGTAGGGCCACCATATAAGAAATATGCAAAACCCACTTCACATTGGCCACAGGTGTCACACACTCACACCCACCTCCACACAGGATATGAGTTACAAACACACACACACACACACACACACACACACACACACACACACACACACACACACACACACACACACACACACACACACACCTGTCATGTCTGGGAGTAAAACCCCTACCTAACTAGTTTATTACACTACAGCCCTATGCAGTTATAGTATGCGCTATGGAGATTACTGGAGTACTTCTTCCCCAAAGGTGTATATTACACTGGATGACATCAGCAGGATTGCCAAAGTAGGACATTTGAATTGTAGTGAGTGCAACTAGCCTAAAATGCATTGCTTCCTACACAGACAGTGACACATACACACAACATCCACAACCGACATGTGTGGGTATAGAACTCCTAACAGAAGTCTATATCACACTATGGCATGGAGCTGTTATAGGACGCACCATGTGAATTCCTGGAGAACTCCACCCCCAGAGGTGTATTTCACAATGAATGACATCAGCAGGATTGCCAAAGTAGGCCATTTGAAATGTACTGAGTGTGACTAGCCTATAATGCATTGCTCCATACACAGACTTTGCAACACACACAAACCATCCAGAACTGCCATGGGTGGGGATGGAACCCTACCACAGTTCTAAATCACACTACAGCAGTACGCAGTTATGGCACGCGTTACAGAGATTACTGGGCTACAACCTTCCCAGAGGTGTATTTCTAGGTGGGTAACATCAGCAGCCTTGCCAAAGTTGAGTATATGAATTGTAAGGAGTGTGAGCACCTTAAAAAACATTGCTCTCTACACAGACAGACACACACTTGCCATGTCTGGGATTAGAACACCTACCTAACTACTTTATCACACTACAGCAGTACTCAGTTACAGGATCCACTGCGGAAATTACTAGGCTACATCCTTCCCAGAGGTGCATTTCTAGGTGGGTGACATCAGCAGCCTTGCTAAAGTTAAGTATATTAATTGTAGGGAGTGTGAGTACCCTAAAAAGCAGAGATCTCTATACAGTCAGACAGACACGTACACAAACACACACACAGACACACACTCACACAGTTGCCAAGTCTGGGGTTAGAACTCCTACCTAACTATTTTCTCACACTACAGCAGTACACAGTTATGGGGTGCTCCATGGAGATTACTGGGCTACAACTCTCCCAAAAGTGTATTTTATAGTGGATGACCTCAGCAGGATTGTCATAGTAAGGCTATGGGGAGGGCAGTGTGTGTGCATGGGCCATAACCCATTCATCTAGGGGTTGACAGGCCATATGCAGGCACACACAGGATCATATTAAACAGGTATGTGTATACAGCTGCTAGATGACTACTTCATTGTTCAGTCATGTTGCACAGCTGGCACGTGCACCACATAGTCTGTAATGCTGACAGATACTGCTGGCTAGTATCTGCAGTGAGTGACATCTGCACCTCATGTGTCTGGGGTCCTTTGGCTGTGTGCTGGGTGGGACAGGCCTGGATGGCTCCTTGTCACAATCACCCTCTTCCACACATCTATGTACATATACCTTTGGCTTATTATAGTGTGTTGTCCTGACATCTATCTCTGTATTCCTATCCACTGTGTGTGCAAAGCATGAGTAGTGCATACTGATGAGTGTCTGCACTAACAACCGCAACTCCCAGATATGTCTGGTCCACTGGTGTTTGCATACATGACCTTCATGTGTTTAAGTGTGTGAGCATGCCCAGTATGGCCATCTGTATTGCATGTGTGGATCGAGTCCAGGTAGTTTGTGCTGCAGTGCTGACCTTTGTGTTGTACACCAACAGATAGCATGCTGTCTCTGCAGGGTATCCATCGATCATTTGGCTTTGACTGTTACTACATTTCTGCATAGCGGGGGGGGGCACACCTGACTGTTTCTACATTTCTACACATGAGTGGGGGGGCACACCTGACTGTTATGTTACTATGTTGGATGGGGGGGCACATCTGACACTTATACACATTTGCTATGACTGTACTGATATGTCAGGTACTCCATTTCATTCTGTATTGTTAACTATCATGCTGACTAGAGGCATACCAGTGTACTACAGATCATAGCTTTGGTTGCCCTGCATATTAGTGTCTGACTTCCTACCCTTCAGAACTAACATCCCACTGCTTGACCTGCTGTAGTCTATCTGTGTAGGCCTGGGGAGGAGGTTAACCATAGCCATCATTCAGGGGCCATAGCACAGGCTCTGTTTGAATTTGTTTACACCTGTCCTGCTGGCTGGGACTGTTCTTGGGTATGTGAACTGCCCTGACTGGCATGTGTAAGTCATATGGACACACATGTTGCTCAGCACATTTCCTGCAGTGAGTTGTGTCACCCTGTGTAGTACTGGCTACTATGGTGAGTCCAGTATATGTTACAGATGTCATGGTGCCACTATGGGTGTCTGCCTGCTGCCATCATATTCAGCCACCCAATTCCCTTGCATGCTCACATCCATACCATAGCTATAGATAACAACACATTCTACTCCATTTAGCAATTAGTAGGTTGATTGACTTACTTTGAGGGTGTGCCAGACTTGCGGATGGTGCTGGAGGGCTGCCTATGTCAGATGCACATAGTACAATCCCTATACATGGTTGAGCACAGGTAGTGTCATGTTTGGCATCCCTTTTACTGTTTGTGCGAGTCAGAGAGAGGTGCCATTCCCTGGGTCCCTACTGTGTCAGTGTATGTGCTATGCATTGTCTTTTTGCCTCGGCATACTGGGCACACCTCCATCTGCCTACTGGGGCAGGCTCAGGTTGTTCCTCCTCTGAGTCACTCTGTGCCTGTGCTGGCCTTGGCAATGGTGGGGGGCTGTGTGGCCCTGCCTCATGCTGTTCCTGCTGGAGCTGTTTCTGCAGGATCATATTGTGTAGCATGGCACATACCATAACAATTTGGGTGCATGTAGCTGGTGAGTACTGCAAGGCTCCAGCGGATGTGTCCAGACACCGGAACCATGACCTGAGCATCCCAAACACATGCTCTATTATACGTCTGGTCTGTGCGTGTGCCTCATTATGGCGTTCTTTTTCAGGTATGTGTGCATTTCTGATGAGTGTCATCAGCCACGGCTCCAGTGTATAACCAGTATCCCCTACTATGTGACCGTAGAGGATGTCCCCATTGACAAATCTCTGGTAGAGCTGCGTCAGATGCCATACGTGGGAATCGTCATAGCTTCCAGGGCAGCCAGCACACACATTCATTATAATGCCCTGGGCATCACAGACAACCTGGGAGTTGATGGAGGGGATTCCCCTGTGGTTGATGTAGGCCCTACCATGATCACCAGGTGGTGCTTTGATGCATATGTGTGTGCAGTCTATAGCACCCACTACCTCAGGGTATTCTGCTATTTGGTGGAAGAGACGCATATTGCTAGCCAACACCTCACAGGTGTTGAGGAAATATACGTGCTCACTGGCATGTGCTGACATGGCATCCAGGAACAGATGGAATACTCTGGATACTGATGCCTGTGATATCCCCATGATATCCCCAGTTGAGCTTTGGGAGGTATCTGTGGCTAGTATTCCTAGGCCTACACATATGTTGGTATCCACTGGGATGGGTTCCCCTCAGTCAGTTTGGTGCATCAGGTGTGGCCAGCACAGCTCAACAATTTGCTGTAGGTCTCTGTCCACCTTATAGCACTCCACTATTTCCAGCTCATGTAGCCTCTGCTAGGTTACCCTGGGTCTGTATACTCTTTTCCATCTCCTCACTCTTGGTTGATTGGTAGCATTCACATCCTCACCACCCTCAGCTTTTTGCACATGTTGTTCTATGCTGCCTGCTGCAGCCCTTCTCATTTTGTAGGTTTGTTTGTTAAAATTTCCCCGCTTGTATATACCGGTGGTGTAGAGTGTGGAAAAAAACAGAGGAGTAGGTGTTTGCATATATTATAGTAGTGTTCTGGGCTGGGCTGGGCTGGTCTGCTGCCTGTGTAATTGGCTGATTCTGATACATTTCACCTGCCAGCTAAGCTAGTACTCCTTGATTACCTCCCTACTGCTGTTTTCCCTTCCCATTGCCTTCCTGTTTAAACCTGTGTACGTGCTGCGCAAACAGAGTGCTCAAATGTGCACAATGCTGCTATTTCCTGTTTAACTTCTTTTTTCCTCCTGTAAAACCTGGTGCATGGTGTGCAAACCCGATTAGGCTTTGTAAAGACTGCTAGGCAGGTTTAGACACAGCCCCTAGCTTAGCTGTGCTAAGATAGGTGCAAACCCGAGCCACAGGGCTGCAATCCGCTTAAAGTATGCCTGACCCCCCCATGATGTCACCTACCTCCTAGGCTTGCACCAAGCTATTCCTACTTTTACACTGTTGGGACCTGAGTCACATGCTGGGGAAAACTGGGACTTACTATCTTTCCCCTCATTTGCATAGGATCGCATGCTAATGCATAGTTACATGTCTCACACTGAGCCTCCCTCCTTAGCAACTACTACTGACTGGGCAGGTTGTCTTCTGCCTGCCATTGACTTGCATGGCAGAATATTGATTTTAGTTAGAATGCTGATTTTAGGTTTATTTTATTTTTTTCCCCCGATCCCATTTGCCTGCCGCTGCCCTACGCTTAAACAGCCGAGATCGGCTAAAAAAATATAAAAGTTGATTTTTTTTCATTTTTGTATTGTTTGCAATGCCAATGGCCTTATACTTGGCCATTGGCATGCTTACTACATGATATGCAGCATTTATTTGGAGCTGTCATAGCTCCATTTTGGCTTTTGCAGAAATGTACTCGGTTACTAACTCCATGTAAGCTTTTGAGAATCCGGCAGATAATGTACTACAAAGAAATAAAAAGGCTCTAACGTTATTATTGAATCAAACAGAAAACTCAGTGGGATTTTTCTCTGTCATAAACTCAAAATGAGACTAAATTAATAACCTGATGCTGTACTAATGTTTTAGCTTTTTTTTGCATTTCTGTGCCTTTATAAGATTAATCTTAACTGTTTTATTTTGCTACTTTTGCTCTGTGACCCTCGGGTCATAACTTATACAAAAAAAAATTTCAGTGTGCAAATCCCAGTCCACTGCCTTATATGTATCTATTCTTTCAGCTGACATCACTTAACACTTTCATTACTTCTGAATGCTGCAAGACTTTATCATTATTGATAAAACTACAAGAAAAATCCTTAAGCCTATTGTATTAGCGGCACATAGGATACACAAATGACTCATTTAGGATATCACATATTTCAACTAGATGGCAGTTTTGAATGCCCATGACAATTTTTTTTTAAGTCTGTAATGGACAAATTCAGGCCAAGAAAATCAAACCCACTAGGTGAGTTTGGTTTTATTTGCCTGAATTTGTCGCATGTGTCTATAATACAAGAGTTTTAAATATTTTTATTTATCATTTATTATTTTATTTTACATTTATTGACCGGTCTAGTCTAACTGGATACATGTCCATTTTCAGTAGAGGCCCGGAGAGATAAGCTCCAAGGTAGAACAATGAAATTAACAAAATAACAAATAGGAAATATTAAACAAAAAATCACATTTACAATGCATATTACAGGTTATCACAGTAAATTCAGCAGTGCAGAATACAGGCATAACATAGCATGCTAGTAAATCAAGATGTTCTAGAGCAGGAGTGTCCAACCCGCGGCCCGCGGGCCGCATGCAGCCCTCAGAGCTCTTCCATGCGGCCCGCAACCCTTCTATTGAAATTTCACTTTTTTCCGTGTGTTTTCACGTTCGCGTCCTTAAGCTGTTCTGCGCATGCGCCAACAGCGTCTTTCAGCTGGTCTGCGCATGCGCCAAAACACCGTTCGGACGTTTTTTACATTTGCGGTAAACTAAAGTTTCAGCTGAAGGAAGGAGGGAGATCGCGGCGATGAAAGAGAAGACTCAGAGTGAGGAGGATTTATTTATTTTTACCAACGGACTACATCTCCACCAGTAAAAGGTAAGCTAAGCTATATGATTCTAATTTAAACTAAGGGAAGTGTGGAATGCTGCTGTTTGAAGATGCAGGGCTGACTGACAGGGTGCCACTCACAATCACTTGTGCATTGCTCATTTTATTTCTAATTATTTTGATACAAAGTATAGCATGATGAAAGAATTAGGAATGGAAACTGGACACTGTTCCCTTACTTATGAGATGTCTGATGCATTCCTACAGCTCTTTACAAGTTTTAGATTAGAACTAGACTTTTTGCGTATGTGTGGTTGTTTCAGAGCTATTGAAGTAATTAATAAACAGACTTACCCTTCTGTAGACTTTGTCATAATTCTGAATAATAGAATGTGCAGAGAAACCTGTTGCCTGTTTAGTTTATTAAGGTTTTGACTGTATATGAAATCAGTACAGTGTAGTTAATTAAAAACTTAATGACTTAATATTCTTGAGCAGGGTTATCCTCATAGTGAATTAGGAAACCAAACGATCATATATTTTACGAAGGACAGGGTCAAAAATCCAGAAAATGTAATAATTGCGCTATGGTCTCTATATATCCAGTGTATAGTCAGTTTTCTATGCAATATTCACCGGATTTATATCTGCAGTAGTCTTGAACTACTACAAAATGATTAATATAAGTAAGGCTGTCTGTTGGAATGCAACATAAATTAACTGATGTGTTGATCTGCTGCTACAATCCTGAGTGTGGTAAGCGTCGTCACCAAAGCAGGAATTATAACGGACAACTTTCTCATTCAGATGCTCGTGACTTCCTTGGCCCTTTAGTTTGTGAAGTAAACTGTCTTGTTAAAATGTTTTTTTTTTTTTTTTAACTATCTCATTTAAAGTGCAACTGCTCTCAACACACCTGCCGTTCTGTTTTTACATACAAGCACTTAGCTTACATTACAGTTACAGGAAATGGGCTGCATTGTATGTAACAACGGGTGGTTTCCACCTCTGCAAAAGACAAATCCTGAAGTTAATATTGTACTGTGTGGCCAGATGCATTTTAAACTCTGCTAGTCATGACAAAAAAAAAAAAAAAAAAGCTGACATTATTAGATATAACCAGTGGAACGACGTGCTAATTGAAAACCCAAGACTTGGAGCAAATGTGAATAAATGTAATGAATGTGAGATATTGAATCACATTGTGCAAAGACAGTTTTGAAATAACTATATCAGATATGGGAAAGGTCTTTTAGCTGACACTAATAGTGCATGCACATGAGGTGAACTTTATATTATCAACTTACTTAGACTCAAGTCAAGAGTGACATGCTAATTCATAGACATTTTTTTAAAATGTTGAAATAAGTTACTGATACGTTTACTGGGATAGTACAACTGAACTCTAACAACCCCTTTATAAATGTGGCTAAATGTGTTGCAGATTCATAAAGTACCAAAGAAATTACAGTTGCAAATTGCTGCAGGACAGAGGGAATTTGATGCACTTTCTGTAGTTACCAAGTTTTGTATCTTGGAAACTGTGAAAACAGCCTTAGGAAAAGATTTATTATTAAGTTGATTAAGTTAGGCAAGCCAGGGGGAAAATGCTCTTTACAAACCTGTTTACAGTTAAGGAAAGCTTATTGACAAGATGTCAAGTTTCATGCAGTATTTTTTAATTATATGGGTGGTGATGTATGTGGAGAAAGAGGTGCTTTAAGGTGAATGCTCAGTAGAAGTGTAGGCTGAAAGCTTTCACATACCATGATCTTAGTTACATAATGTACCTTATACTTTTGAAGACTGAACAATCTGAAGTGGGTCATACTGAAGCATTGTGTGTTGGCTGATTAACTTGATTGATGCTACTAAACCTGAACACATACCTGTCAGTTAGAAAGAAATCTGGCAGTGGTTTTAATTTACCCTGAAATGTACAGTGCCATGTTTAGTTTTATACAGACTGTTTGCATTTGCTGTGATGTTATAATCTGCTTCAGATCTAAACTTATTTTTTACTTGGCAAAATATTTTACTAAATAACATTACTAGATATAGATCTTTCTGCACTGATGAGATAAATTTAACTACCACAAAGACCCACTTTTATTTTTGAAGAAAGTCTCCATATGGGCAAAGAGTATATTTTCTTGTAGGTGTAATTAATAGCTCCTCGGTATTCAGCACTCGAAACACTTGCCTTTTACTTATGAATCTATATATAAACTTTGCCACATACAGCACTGGGTAGGTGTCCGTATTGTATAAAGTGCCATTATTAAAAGTTAATCTACATGCCACACATTTCTCTTTCATTTTGCTTGTAACTCTCAAAAAGCAAGGATTGCACCCACATAGCTGCTCAGAAAACAGTTGTAGATGATGAATTTTACTTGCTTTAAATTTAAAATTTATGCTGTAGAAATTTTGGTGGCTGTCTTTTTTTAGTACTGCCTACACTGCAGTTTGTTTGGGGTTGGGGGCAGGTTTCTGATGTGTCATATAGCTGTTTTCCCAAAATTTTAAACAAGAGTTAACATCTGTATTCAACACCAAATTAATTGCTTTTCATACTTCCCTGTAGTTTCTGAATTTATTCCAACTAGGGAAAGTTAGATGAAACACAACCCTACCAGTCTGACACATGCTTGAATGTGACAACAGTGACCATCTCCAACTCCTTCAGATGGCAGTAAAATGGACTTCTCTCTGTAGTTACAAAGCCTGTCTCTTGACACTTATTGAAAATGCACAGGCTCTCTGTCAGGCGAAGGAGCACAGGAACATCACTAGAAATGTGTTGCATTGCATGTTACACATCCCTCTTTAAAACAAAAAAAGTTAGAAACCAAGGTAAATATTGCATCATGGAAATGTTCCATGACATTTGCAGAGGCAATTGGAAAGACCCCAAAAGTTCCTCACCAAAAGGATAAAGGGACTCCAAAATCTGTCATATGCTGCCAGACTGAAGAAACTCCAGCTCTATTCAGTCGCATACCGTCTACTCAGAGGTGACCTGTGCCTGACATACAAGGCCATGTCCAACCCGGAATTAATGGACATGCTCCACCTCAAAAAATCCAAATCTACCAGATCCACTAGACTAGAGCAAGCGACTTAAACCTTAGCACGGATATAAATAGGATAGGACATGCTGGAGGGATAGATTTGTCACCCAGAGACTCCCTATGTTGTGGAATAAAATCCCTGTCCATGTTAGGCAGAGCACCTCGCTGGCTCTGTTCAAGAGAAATCTTGACTGGTGGATGGGAGATCATAGGTTTACCCCCGGGAATCATCTCTGTGTCACTGCTGGACAGAGGCATAACAAACTAATGGGCACAGTATTTTTTAACATAAGGGGTGGCGTAAGCCACAAAAACTCTGGGCTAGGCTTATAAATGCCTTAGGGCAGATAGCCTAGTTACCTAGTATAAACCTATGAACCTATGACAGACTGTGGTTGATGTGTAATTTAATCACTCTGGTAACATTAGACCTCTGTGGCATACATTCTGCCACAGTGATTATTAGGTGACAGATTAGGGACAGATTGCAAAGCTAGAAACAGAAGAATACATGAGCGCTTTGGACAACATATGGGCATTAAGGACATGATGGAAGACATGGACATCTTTAGGAAACCAGCAAAATCACAGGTATGATCTCATACAAATTGAAAGGTTCGTACCTGTTAATTTTTTTTCACAAATAAACTTTGATGTTAAAGTAGATGTTAGATTTAACAGTTTTTTTTAATAATTAGAATGAGATATTGAATTTTAGGGCAAATATTATGCATTTATTAATTAATTTATTGTTCAAATTCACCTACAAAACAGCCAGTGGGATGACTTTGTATTAGTCCGCATATACCTGGGGCATTTTGCTCTTTAGTTTACGACGGGGGTTTTTTTTTTTTTTTGGTCCTCACTTGCCGTTTGCCCTCAGACCATCTCTGTTGACTCAATGCGGCCCTTGCAACTGAAAAGGTTGGACACCCCTGTTCTAGAGGGAGATAGTATTAAGGTTAATAAGGAAGGAATTACAGTTAATGAGTAGAAAGGGTAGGAAGAGCAAAGTATTAAGAGACACATAACTAGTCAGGCCTAGTACAGGGGCATAACCAGTGTGTTCTGAGGATCACTTTCAATTTGTTTTTGAAGCAGGATACTGAGGGAAGTGAGGGGAGTTCATATCTAGTCAGGGTTAGTACAGGGGCATAACTACTGTGTTCTGAGGAACACTTTCAATTTGTTTTTGAAGCATGTTACTGAGGGAAGTGAGGAGAGTTCACTGGGGAGGAGATTCCAGGCTTTTCCAACTGGATAATCTTGAAAATAATAAAAACAAACAGGATCAGACCACAGCAGATAAAATAAAATAACTTTAATCAGGTCTGATCTTCTGTTCATTTTTATTATTTTCAAATGTATTCTGTTGACCTCAGGATTGTTCATCCACTGTGGAATACTTTATCTTTTTTTTTTGAGGTTTAAGGAATCACACAGCGGAAACTCTAGCTTAGTTTATCATTATTGTCTCAAATTTACTTGGATAAATAGTAAGAACTGTTAATGCATAAAATATCTAACTGATCTTTGCTACAGTGTTTTATGGGATACAGTACTGCCTTTAATTCAGCTTCCTGAGCTAGCCTGTATTCTGATAACCCAGTTATGTAAGTCTGTGCCTCTGCTGTGCTTGGTAAACTGCAATTTGTACATGAAATATATAAAATCTCAAACTGTTTACATATATACATTTATTACTAGACTTGAACTGATCTGATCCTGAAACTTTACTCTGTCTTTTGCAAGTATGTGAAGTTTCTTCATATAGAAAAATAACATTGCACTCTTTTCCTAACATGAGATTTGAATCTGTGGCACGACACATAATGTTTATGCTGCATTCCTTTTCTTCCATGGGAATTCAAACTTTTAACTGCACTGTCACTTTTAAAAATATTATTTAACATTATTTAAATGTCTTTCTTCTGTCTATGTCTGTATCAAGGTATTATTTATGCAAACAAACACTTTATTACCATAACTGAAATGTCCAATGTCTCCTGAAATAAATACAATTCATATGCCAGATCTGTTAACTGCAAACCATTTATTCTGTGAGTTTAACCTGACTGTCATTTCTAGTGCACCATTTACAATATGTAAATACATAAACACTTTTAAGTCCAGTACTAGCCTGCAACTGTCGCCTTTTTTTCTTTACTATTCATAAAAATGAATTGGAAATTTTTCTTTCCTATCTATCTGAAAACAAGATACTGTTTCTGAAAATGTATTAACATTTCTGCCTGCACTTCAGCTGTGGCAACTGAAACAGAATTTATTTTGTCTTTAACCCATGAATCTGTACATTCCTGTTATACCTGATCTTTCAAATTCTGTACATCATTGGCACAAACTATTGCACAAATAATCGTACAAGTATCATCTGTGTGCACTACTGTACATTCTGTAGCATTTTTATTTCTCCATGAAATCTTGTTACTGAAGTCTAAAACAACGTAACTCTGATGACATGTCCATACGTAGTATGTGGACGCGTGTCCATATTCATTAAGGATATCCACAGTTGCTCAACATAATGCATCCGAAATTATCCAAATGCAACTAACACTGGGCAAGACTACAATCCAGACTGTAGCTTGTTACAGGTCCCCCACCATGTCCCCAGGATTCCCACTCTTCATTTATTAAGATACTGGAAAATATTAAGGTGCAACCCAATACCTTAATTATAGGTGATTTCAACTACCCCATCATCAATTGGGAAAAACTACTCATGTACCAACTCATTCGCACAACATTTTCTGGAATTCATAAATTCCACCACTTGGATCAGCTTGTCCATACCCCCACCAGGGGCAGCAATATCCTGGACCTGGTCATAACCAATATGGGTAACCGGTGTTTCATGCCAGAGGTCAAATCCTCACTGGCCAGATCCGACCACAAACTAATCACCCTAGACATCTATATCCCACCCCCAATTAAGGAAACCACTATCAAAAACTACTCTAGAGCCAACTTCATGCTTCTTAAGACAGAATTGGCAAACTTTGTGACACCTATGCAGACGGAAAATAGAGGTACGACTGCTGAATCTTACACAAATGCACTGTATAAGCACATACACGAGTGCATGGATCATGCCATCCCCAACAGAACCAGGACACTATCCTCGAAAAAAAGGAAACCAATCTGGTGGTCCCCTACCAGAAACAAACTCTACAACAGAAGGAAGTAGCTGTTGCAAAAAAAGAGTAAAATCCCAAGATTGGAGGAACTCCCTGGTCAGCCTCAGCAAGAAGCTGAGATCCTTCATAAAATACACCAAAGCCAGTTATAAAAATAAAATCGCCACCGATTCCAAAGACAACCACAAAGCATTCTACAGCTATGTCAAGACTCTCAATGGCAACACACAGTTCTGCTCTGAGCTACAGCACAATGGCACTAAATATACAGAACCAACCTATATTGCCAACATCCTGGCAGATAGGTTCAGTGCTAACTTTAACCCCCTCTCACCCTCCAAAGGGCCCATCTTAATACCGGAAGAATGCAAAGCCCCTGTAATCATGGATGAACAAGTAAAGACCGCACTCTCCAAAGCCAAGAACACAGCATCCATGGGACCAGACACCATCCCAGGCCGTGTACTGCACAAACTACAGAATGAACTGGCACCCCACCTAAGTACCATGTTCAGTCAGCCTCACCTCAGGCTATGTGCCTACTGAATGCCACACAGCAAAGGTTATCCCACTCCACAAAGGGGATGTCACCATGGACCCCGGAAACTACTGCCCCATTAGCCTGACAAGCTTGGTCTGCAAGGCCATGGAACATATCATCTTGGAGCTTATAAACAAAGACATAGGTAACCTCCAAACCCTGGACCCCACTCAGTTTGGGTTTGTAAAAGGTAGATCATGTCTACTAAACCTGATTGACTTCTTTGAAGCAGTCACCAGAGCTGTAGATAAGGGCAAGGTAGTGCACACAGCCTATCTTGACCTTGGCAAGGCTTTCGATACTATCCCCCACTCTGGAATTATAGATAAATTCTCTAAACTGGGCATAAATTCCTATGTCACAAGATGGTTGGCCAACTGGCTCACTGAAAGAACCCACACAGTAAAAGTAGCCAACTCCAACTCCAACTTCAGACCAGTGACGAGTGGAGTACCACAGAGTTTGATCCCGGGTCCTCTCCTGTTTAGCACTTACTTCTCTGAAGTGCAGGCCAACACAGACGGTCTTTGGCTAACAAAGTTCACAGATAACTGCAAACTGGGAGCCATAATAGAAGCACCTAATGATGTAGACATTCTACAAAGGGCCTCATAGAGACAGATGCTTGGTGTGAAAGTCATAGCCTCAAGCTCAGTGCCAATAAGTGCATTGTCATCCCCTTTGGGAAAAACTTGGTACCCATAAGCTACCACATAGGCAGTAGTTCACTAAACACCTAACCAACTAAGCACATAAACACTATAGAAACAGTTCCCCTTATGTTTTCGTCTTACAAACTTCATCAGATAGGCATGTACTGTCCCAAAAGCCATGTTAAATACATTTTCAAATGGAAATTAACCAATAAGAAGCATTGATCAATTAAACAATTAACAATGAAGGTTCAATTTAAATGAATGAAAATACAGAATGTATGAGATGAATGAAATAAAACTTGTAACATGAAATAAGTCTTAAAACTTTTGTAATGTGAACCTTGATGACTGGATGGGAGATAAGAAATTCACCCCGGGGATCATGTCAGTCACCCTGCTAGACAGGGGTCCAGGGAATTAAATACTGGGAGAAGAAATAGCCAGGAAATTGTTATGGCTAGGCTTGTATAGGCCCTAGGGCCGATAGCCTAGTACCAACCTATGAACCTATGTAGAAGGATTTCTTGACTACTGTGGCGATGTGGTTATCAAAGGAGAGGCCACTGTCCACCTGTGTCCTTAAGTCTCTTATCACACTTTCAGTGTTTAGTGTACTGCCACCTATGTGGTAATTCATGAGTACATGTTTTTTCCCAAAGGGGATAACTATACATTTCTTGGCATTGAGCTTGAGCCCATGGCTCTGGCACCAAGCATCTGTTTCTGTAAGGCCCTTTTGTAGAGTATCCACATAATTTGGGGATTCAATAATGGCTCCCAGTTTGCAGTCATCTGCGAACTTTGTTAGCCAGAGTCCCTTAATGTTGGCCTGTACTTCAGAGAAGTAGATGCCAAACAAGAGATGTCCGAGGACTGAACTCTGAGGTACTCCACTTATCACTTGTCTGGAGTGGTCAATGAGGTTGTCAATAAGGTGTCATGGCACACCTCATTGACAAAAGGGTTCTCCTCTAGAAAAAAGGAGGTCATTGTTCCTCTCGAGACCCATTATAGAGTACAATGCCCCATTTGGCATGTCTCTCACAAGACACCTATAACAATTGGAAAGGCCAAAGAAATACCACACTAAGAGGATTACCAGTCTCAAACAGATGCCATACACAGACCATCTCAAAACAAGCTCTACTCCATCACATATCGCCTACTCAGAGGTGATCTCTGTCTAACATACAAAGCTATGTCAAGCCCAGAGCTGTTGGACATGCTCCACTTAAAGAAATCCCAATCCTTCTGAGCTATACGCTCTAGGGACCTAAACCTTGTCACCACAATAAACAGAACATGTGGAGGTATAGATTTCTGTCCCAGAGACTTCCCATACTCTGGAACAAACTACCCATTCATGTCAAGCAAAGCTCCTCATTGGCCCTCTTTAAGAAAAATCTTGACGACTGGATGGGAAATAGAAAATTCCCCCTGGGGATCATTTATGTTGCACTGCTCGACAGGGGCACAGGAAAATAATTTTCTTGGGTGGTGAAAACCAGGGAACCTTTTTTGCTAGGCTTATATAGGCCCCAAGGCAGATAGCTTAGTACCTACCTATGAACCTATGAATCTATGAACACAAAGAACTGCTCACTGCTATAACCTTTGACCCTTTTGACACTTTAAATCCTATCAACATTATGCCATTATGACTGCATTTTGTCCTCTGGTAGTGATTGGTTTGTAACTGAAACTGATGTGTCTTTGCTAATCAGGACTTTGTTCCATAATTCCTTTCTCTTTCTACTTTAAACAATGACAGATAAATCATCTGGTTTGGTGCTGGACTGCCACACCCTATATAGATATTCTGAAAATTATTTTCAATAGAAGTAGTGGCAACATTGACTTGAGCTGTGTTATGTGTTTCTTTTTCATTTTGCCCTAAAAATACTAATAACAACATTGACCTGAGCTATTGTATACATTTCTTATATTGCCTTGGTCTGTCTCATTTACACTGGTGTTTTATTTATTTATTTATTTTATTTATTTATTTGCAGTTGGTTTACCAGGATAGTCCATTGGGCCAAAAGAACCCGTTTTCAATGGAGTCCTGGGGAGAAAAGCTCCAATACAGACAAAAATTAGGTACATACAAATACTACAACAATAATTATACAGAGTAAGAGATAAAACATTTATTTTAAAACATTTAAGCTCAAAGTTCAAGAAGCATTCAAAAATAATACAATCTGATGAGGAATTATGTCAGGTAAATAAGTTGAAAACAGTAATGAGATATGCATTCAGAGAAGTTGTTCAGAAGGAAACATAAAATTACATTATAAAGTAAATATTCTGAGGGAACATAAGCTTTGATAGGTAGAGTTATGTATCATAAGTGTGAGGGAGGGTGGGAGGGTTTTACCTTATTAAACTGATTAAAATCTGGACTCTAATCCCTCTCATCTCTCCTCAGTGCAATATTTGCACTAGCTTCTGAAAACAACACACCAGAATTTATTATAGTCCAAATATTTGTATGTGAAATCTGCATGTCACATACATTGGCTGTGTTTACATCAGGCTGATCTGTATTTGCAATAGTGTGACTTTGCTGCATTTTGAATTACATGCGCTGCAGCATTTACACTGATTTCTGAGGACTGTAAACTGGAATCTGTAACAATCTACATGTTATTTAAGTTTGAAATCATACTGCACTAGAAGCTGGATATAGTATAAACATTGATTTTAGACTGCAAATAAAGTGTGCCCCTTACCTCATTCATTACAGTCTATTTCTGTGTTTTAATCCATTTGGATCTAGAAAGATTTAAAATAAAATTGAAATTTAAATGAATATTTCTGGAACACACTTTTTTAGACTGCTTTACCCAATTTTTAACCTTAAACCACACACTTACTGGCACTTTTACTGTAGAAGAACTGCATAACATTTTTTAGCTACTTGTCCCCAGCTCTAGCTCTAGCCCTTTTAGCTACTTGTTCCCCAGACCTACTATGTCTCACAGAAACCTGGCTTAAACCAAGTACGAAAGACACACAGATAATCCCACCAGGATATGATATACTAAGAGCAGATCGAATAACTCGTAAAGGTGGCGGTGTAGCCATACTCTACAAAAATACATTACAAATCTCCCTTGCCTCTCCACAACCCCTCCTAACAAACAATGCCGAAATTCTACTTGTAAAACTTCAACCAAATGAACATAAAAGCATAAATATAGCATGTATTTACATCCCCCCAGGCAACAATAATAACAAAACCTTAGAGGACTTTCTCCACTGGTTAACTCAAACTCACCCCCAGGAATCCATAGTGCTAGGTGACTTCAACATCGATTGGAAATCCTTCTCATCTAGCTCCCCATCTAGCAGCATAAATCTACATGGCTTTTCTCAGCTTATATCCACTCCTACCAGACTAGGTAAACCCCAAAACAAAGACAGCATCCTGGACTGGATCCTTACTAATAAAGATCCTGACCAGTACTCAGCAGGTACTCACCCAGAGGACATGAGTGATCACTTACTCACCTATGTTATCAAATTCAAGAAAATCACCCCCCTTCTTACAACCATAAAAAAAATCAGGAACAATAATAAATTCAACGCCTCCATTTTTCAAACTGAACTTAAAGCCCACAACTGGACAATACTCAAGTCTCTTCCTCTTGAAGAGGCAGTTATCTATTTCAACATCACCTTCCTCAAGATTCTAGATTCCCATGCTCCAATACGGTCCATTAGAACTAAAACCAAAACCGCACCATGGCTCTCTAAGGAAACAAAATCCAAAATCCTATCCAGAAACAAGATGTGGGTCACATGGCGTACCTCTAAAGACCTACACCCCCACCAAACCTTCCGGCAACTTAGAAATTAAACTAAAAGAATGATCTTAAATGATAAAAAAAACTTCCTCCACCTCCAACACAAAAACCTTAATAATCCACAAAAATTCTGGGCAGGCTTAAACAAGCTCCTGCACCCAGGCCAGGCAACCACCCCACTCCAACAACTTGCAAACAACAGTGCCCTGTAAACATTGCTAACACATTCAATAGTTTCTTCACAGAAACTATACAATCCCTGGCCACACAATTCAAACAAACAACCAGCCCACTCCACTACCCATGCCAGCAGAATACTACAACTACATCAGATCATCTATTTACCTTCGATCCAGTACCCATATCCTCTATAACATCTCTTCTTAAAAAACTAAAACCCACTAAGCTAGCAGCTGACCTTCTCCCAGCTGAGTTTGCAAAAAGCAGCTGAGGCCATTTCCTATCCCGTCTCCATAATCATAAACCGTACCTTGTCAGAAGCCTTCATCCCCTCCATATGGAAAATGTCCCACATTATTCCTCTCCATAAAGGTGGTAGCTCACTAGAGCTAACCAACTACAGACCTATAGCTATACTCTCACCCCTGGCCAAAATTATGGAAAAGTGTGTCCACAAACAACTGATGGAACACCTCACCAAAAATAAAATTCTAGCCAACTCCCAACATGGCTTCAGGCCAAATCACAGTACCACATCAGCCCTACTATCCTTTTCTAATACCATCAATAACTTCAGAAACAATAATAAACTATCATCTGCTCTTTTCTTAGACCTCTCCAAGGCCTTTGATATGGTGAACCACATTCAACTCCTCCATACATTAAAAAAAACTATCACTCAGCAATTCCACGTTGAAATGGTTCCAGTCCTACCTGTCCAATAGGCAACAGGCTGTTCTATGGCAGGACAAATTATCCACATGCCTACCTGTTACACTTGGAGTTCCCCAAGGATCTATTCTTGGCCCTCTTCTCTTCACCATCTTTGTTAATGACCTGCCCACAATCACCCCCCATGCCACATGCATTCAATATGCAGATGATTCGACTATCATCAGCACTGCCTCCAACCTGGCAGACCTCACTGCTTCAACCCAAGACACCTTCAACCTAATAGAAAAATGGTTCTCAAGTCGTCAACTAGTTCTCAACCCCAACAAAACAAAACTACTTACTTTCTCACCCACTAACAAGACTCTTCCCCCACCTTCTCTATTACATCCTCCAATGGAATCACTATATCACCAGAAGCTCACACAAAGCTATTAGGTGTTACCATTGATAACTCCCTTAAATTTGACACCCATTTCAATCTAACCATCAAAACCGTCAATAAAAGCTTGGCTCTCTCTATAAAGTAAAACACTTTCTCACTCCTCACGCTAAAATTACAATTGCCAGCACACACCTACTATCAACTCTTTTCTATGCCTCCCCTCTTTACAAACCTAAACAAGACAACCCTTAACAAACTTGCTTCTTGTTACAATCACATAGCTAGATTTGCCACAAATTCCACCTTTAGAACGCACCACTGCACTAACTTGAAGCAACTAGGGTGGTTAGAGTTTTCCAGCCAGCTCCATTTCAACCAACTCAAAACAGCTCACCAGATACTGTATCACCCAGAGAAAACACCAGCTCTGAAAAACATCATTCACCCCTATATTAACCTGCAATCATTACGCTCCTCCAATAAGATCTTAGCTCAAACTACCAAAGCCAATAATTCTGCTGGGGATTCTCTATTCTCAAACTTTGTAGGTAAAATGTGGAACTCCCTACCGACCATGCTCACCTCAGAACCTTCATTCCTACAACTCAAAAAAAAAGCTTAAACCCCATCTCAATACTCTCTGGCAATGTCCCTGTTCCAAACCTGATTAACCACTATCATTTACCCTTCTCTTACCTCACTATCCTTAACCGGTTTTTAACAAGGCGCCTCGCCTTTGTAACTGACCTATGTTTTTTTTTATATGCTGCTGTTAATTTTTTTCCCAAGATGTGATGTATCTTTATATTGTATTTAGAACTCAACTATCTTCCTTTTTTGCATTAACAATGTTCATATGTCTGTTATGTACCTGGAGCTTTTCTCCCCGGGCCTCCGCTGAAAATGGACATGTATCCAATCGGACTCTCCCGGTTAACAAATGTAAAATAAATAAATGTAAAATAAATAAATAAATATTTATACAATTTACATTTACTGATGTATTTAAACTTTTCTGAGACTTCTTGTCGATTTAGCTAGAAAACTCACTATAATAAAATGAATGTTCACATAAGGAAAGCTGAAGTTGCATTGAGAAGGTGGCCAGGCGTCTCACAGCTTTTAAACTACCTTTTGTAAGGATTCTCTGGGCTCTGATATGTCGCTCTGGAAATTTGAAAGTCTGTCATCTGCTTTGGAGTTGGTGAACTTTTCCAATAAGTTGCTGTTACGTGGGTAATGTCCTTTACACCGGTTATCTTGGAGAGTCTGAAGTTCTGTGAGACTTTACTGTAGATTTTCTGAAGTAATGTTGTGAAGGAACACTACTGTTCTGTAAGTCTGCTGATGAACGGTTGTAGATTTCTTACTGAATAATGTCCTTAATGGAACACTGCTGCTCTGCAAGGTGCACACAGTCTGTCTGCTGAGGTGTAATTGTAGATTTGCAAGGTAGCTATGTGGTTTTGGAACTCAATTTAACTGTAAATATTGACCATCCCCCATTGTAAAAAATGATTAGACTGAAGAATGTCAGAATAAATGGAAATAACTGAAAGAAACTGGACTGAATGCTTTCATCCTTTTATTACCCAGAAATGTGCTAAACAATTGTTAGTCTCTCCTTCGTGCCAAATATTCTTGTACCTTTCAAAATAAAAGTCTGCATACACAATAGTTTGGTTAAGAATGTTTTATTATGTGCAGTAGAGGAACTTGGGAAGATGTCAAGAATATCCATATCAACATGTAACAGTGCTGATAAAATGAAATAGACTAAATAATAGAGTCTGTAGCTTCTGCACTCATATTCCTTTCCTCATGAATAATATAATTAATACTCTGGAATGCTGGGTATTTAACCTGACTCCTGCACTCACTCTGTAGTGTCTGTAAAAAACTTCTGTCGACTGCACTGCTATGACTTTCTGTGTAGCACTCTGAAATAATTAACTTATTTCTGGGTCTGAAGTATCTCCTAATAATACCAAAACCCTATAAATTTCCTACGTGTTCTACATGCCTCTTTAATCTTGGCTCCTACGCCTTGCACCATCTAATCAAGATCTGTTTGTACTTTATGTACTGCACTCTACATTAGTACATTTTATTATTACCAGTATTATTGACTGAAGGTTATTCATTTGTACTGACACCTTATTTTCTATTGAAATTGCATGTAAAATGAAAATATAAACTTGCTTTAATATGCAGCATTTTAAGGCCTATGCAAAGAGAGTACTGTATTCATGTCTAATAAACGACATTTAAGTGAAACCTAATCTTACAAGAACTCTAAAACAACATTGTATACAAAGATAGGTGGCAACATTGTGAAGCTACCATGTTTCACCTCAGTAATCATATCAAGTTTGTTGGCAAATAAATTTCTATGTATGTCATGGAATATCTGTATACTAAGGCTTGACTTCCAATATAGTATGTGTACACACAGGAAGTTAAATCAAAAACTAGACTTTGCAGGTAGGTATATAGTATGCACAGAATCTTGGTGATTAATTACACTTGCTCTGCACACCTGGGTTTAATCTTTGTATAATGAAGAAATAAGGGTGAAGTCTGGAGACCATCTTTTAGTTAACTGCGCCTCTTTGCCTTTTAACTTTAGTTCTGAATGGCAAATGGTTTGGAACACTCATTTATCTTTGGCAGGATGGGAGTCTTCTACTGTCTGGTTATGGATTTTTTGCTGCTAAAATCATGTTTATTAACTGTGATGGTTTTAAGTTCTGGAATGAAACCATGGATTACCAAGTCCTTTTTGGCTGAATCCCTAGCTGTAAGTTTCCAGTCCATTCCCAAAATGTGAAGTCTTTAATCAAGGGGCATTCCCAGACTATGTGCTGCCATGTTTGGAGTATTGATTGAAGGTGACATAACCAGCACTGGAGAGACCAGTTGCCATAATGGGCTGGTTAAAGTCTTTGCCTCCCATGCACAGGGTACGTGGTTTGATCTTGACATCTAGCCAATGCCTGTTTGGAGTCTCCATGTTCTCCCAGTGTCTCTGCTTTCTGTGGGGTTCCTCCTACCTCTGAAAAAGATGCTGTTTCCATCTCAGACTCACCAGTGAATGGAGCTGTACAGACCAACCACTTTGGGCATCTACTGTGGTGTGCAGCATCCTCAAGACAGGAAAACACAGATTATAGACTACATGCCGTGGCAGAGTTAGCTACTCGATTGTGTGAAATATGGCTCTAGGTGATTCAGTCATGTTGACTAATGTTGCCAAAATAGGCATGGGTATTTGCCAGTGCTGGGTTGAAGACTTGACCTGCTCTGACCTATCCTATGCCAGGGACTTGTATGCTAATGGTGGGATGGTATATGTGCACCTAGTGACCCATGTCAATAAGCTTTGCCCAGCTGGGTTGCCTGGGATAGCTCAAAGCAATCAACCTGCCAAGCATGAACTGAGAATTGTTACACTTGGGATCCAGAGTCTAGGACTGGAGGAGGACAGGCTAGAAATAGTGTAGGAATTGTAGTGAGAAGGAGGTTTAAGAAGGCAGTGAGGGACACATAGTAAGTATTCATAATCGCAGCATATGCCCCACAGCAGGGTCGTGATAGTGAGGAAAAGAGTGCTTTCAGACAGCAGTTGCTGGACCTAGGACAACTTGAAATGGTTTTGATAATGGATGACTTGAACACACATATTGAGACAGACAGAACAGGATATGAGAATTGCCTGGGTCCATTTTGGTGGTTCACAGGAATAAAGAAGGACAGGCCATTCTAGACTTTTCTCTGGCCAATGGCTTGATAGTAGCCAACAGAAAGAGTGACAGTCACAAGATCACATACAAGAGTGGCCATTATGCAACTCTAGACTTCCGCCTAGTAAGAAAGGGCACTATAGAATAAATGATTGCAAAGTTCATCCCCAGCAGAAAGTCACCCCACAGCATAAACCACTGGTTGCCACAATCAGCTGCAAGCAGTAGTCAGAGAAGGCGCTAAGGTCAGCATAGATCAGACTGAAGACTTGGCGGGTGACTTAAGAACAGTTCAAGGAATTATTCAGGGCTCTAGCACCCCAAGAAGAGGAAATAGGTGGAGTTCAAGAATAATAGCACACCTAAAAACAGCATGAGAACTACAGAACAGCTATGTGGCCAAGCCAAATATGGAAATAAGGTACATAAGGGAAGCTGGTGGCAGAATGAAGAAGTACATCAAAAGAAAGAAAGAGTGTGGGAGGCAGAAAACATGGACCAGGTTAGGAAGGAATACTGGTTAACCAACAAAGATGCTAAGAAAGATGTTGCAATAGCAAAGAACAGGGCATCTGAGGTATTCTACCACCTTCTGGAATGTGACTCAGTAGGTGGCACAAAGATGCTCACCAGCACACAGGACAAGAAAGGCAGATGGAAGGATTATTTCCAGCAGCTTCTGAATGAAGAAAACCCCACAGCAGCTGTACTGCCCCCACACACCCTATGATGAGAAAAGAAGAGGAGCCCACCCTAAAAGAAACAAAAATCGCACTAAGGAAAATGAAGTCAGGGAAAGCAGCAGGCCCAGATGAGGTCACAGCATCGATGATAAAGATGCTGGGTAAGAAAGGGGAGAAATGGCTCCTGGGGATACTCATAGCAGTGTGGAGAGAAAAAAGTATCCCAGATAACTAGAGAATAAGCATACTTGTGCCAGTGTACAAGTACAAAGGGGACATCCACAACTGTTGGCAATACATACATATCAAACTCCTGTCACATTGTATGAAAGTTCGGGAGAGGATGAGTGACAAACAGACATGCAGTGTGTAGCACAATGTAAGATGGGAGATGAGCAGTTCAGATTCAGATCAGGGTGCAGCACAACTGACCTAATGTTTGCAGTGAGACAGAGAGTTGAGAAGCTAGAGATGGGAAAGATTCCAACTGGGCATTCATAGACTTAGAGAAAACATGTGACAAGGTCCCAAGAAAGCTGATCTGGCCAGTACTGCAGTGGTTCAAAGTCCCAGAAACATTGGTAGAATTAGTGCAGGCTATGTACAAGGACCCAATGACTCAAGTACATCCTGGATCTGGTAAGGTCGGAGCACAAAATAGTCTCCTTTGAATTAAAAATGCATTCTGTTTTTTCAACTACTATTTGGATCGCTTGTTTGTCTGTTTTTAATAAAGAAGATACGACTTGAACCAATCTGTGCTTCCCTACTTTCATTAGTGGATTTATACTTTGGAAAGTTTTAAAGCAAGTATATCTACCATGTGTTATTAGGTTGGATATTCACAGTATGTTTTTTCTTAGGTGCCTGAACTCTAAGGAATCTTAGATCTTCCACAGAGAGAAGTTTCTTTATTATTTGTTTTCCTTTGAATTAAAAATAAAACCTGGAACCACAGATAACCCTGTAATGTTCAGAAACTACTGTAAGGCTAACTTCCTACTAATAAGTGATAACCTGGCAAAGTTTTAAGCTCCTGTAAACCCTGAGAACACTGCTGCCTATGAGGAACTGCTCACAGAAACCCTATACAACATGTTAATAGCTGCATAGATGTAACTGCACCCACCAAAAATAAGTACAGAACTAACGCAGAAAACAAGCCACCTTGGTGGAATCACAGCATCAATAAGCTCTGTAACAGAAGGAAGAAAATCATGGCAAAAATTAGGAACTGTAGCACCCAACAGGTTAAAAGCACCCTCATCAAACTAAACAAACAACTCAGAGAAAAACTAAAGTCTACCAAAGCCAAATTTGAGGTTGATTTGCCTCCCAGGTGAAGAACAACTACAATACATTCTTTATCTAAGTCCACAATCTCAAAGGTAATACACAATTGAGTACAGAGCTCATTCTAAATGGATTCACCTATACTGAGCCAGAAGATATAGCTAACCTACTGACAGACAAATTTAGCTCTAACTTTACCCCTCTCTTCCCTCACCCTTTCCTCAGGAAATACCATCAAATATAACTCCCTCTACTATCACTAGGGAACAGATCCTCAATGCTCTCTCCAAGGCTAAGAACACTGCATTGATGGGCCCAGACAATATACCAGGATGCTTTCTAAACAGCATGAAACAATCTATCAGGCCCTATGGAATTATTTAACCATAGCCTTCAAACGGGTCTATATTATAACATCGAAGTTCAAAAAATTTCGAATGTTATAATATTGAACCCAGTAGAGCGAACGCTTGAAATAGCGAAGCTGCAGAACACCGAATATTTTCCTAGGGAAAGCATTCAGTGGGCCGTTTCTGCAGCTTTGCTATTTCCTCAACTGTGGAGCAAAAGTTACGGGCCAGGTTAAGGTATGTGTGTGAATGAAGGTGAGTGTGCAATTGGGTGTGAGTTAGGTGAGTTAGGGTTAGGGTTAGGGCGCGGGTCAGATAAATGTGCGATTGTGTGGACGTGAGGATTAGGGTGGGGTAGCTGAGTTAGGGTTAGAGAGCAGATAAGGTGAGTGTGCAATAGTTAGGGACCTTAGGGTTAGGGTTGGGTTAAGGTAAGTGGGTAGCTAGTGGTGTATGTCTGGTTTAGTGTAGGGTTTCGTGAAGTGTATGTGTGTGGATTATTTATTTTGGTGTGCTTGAGTTGTGTGTATATTTGTTGGAACAGCAAATCTTTTCCCTGGGAAAAAATTTGCTATTCTGACTGTTCGATTTTCTGGTGTTTTGATTGAATGGGTTCGATATTATAACATTCGTAGTTTTTAGACCTCTATGTTATAATATAGACCCCCTTCAAACAAACTTCACTCCTAACAAATAGACAATAGCAACAGTCATCCTTCTGCTCTAAGTGGGCCATCTACAGACCCTGGGACCATGAAAACTACAGACCAACATGTCTCACTAGTCTCTTAAGCATAGCCCTGGGAAAATTATTATGGAAATGATCAATAATGACAGATAAAACCTGCACATAATGAACCCAACCCAATTTGGTTTCATCAAGGGTAGATCATGTATATTCAACCTGGTAGACATTTTTGAAAAGGTCACCAAACCATCTGATGAGGGCAAAATGGTTCACACTGCCTACCATGACCTTGCCAAGTCATTTGACACAATACTCTACTTGAGCATTGTTGATAAACTCAGGAGGTTAGGTGTAAACCCTTATGTCACCCAGCGGATAGCCAGCTGGCTCACAAACAGGACCCAAAAAGTTAGAATTGGGAGTCCACCTCTGCAAAGAGAAGTCCCAAGGGATCAGTCCTGGGACTGCTCCTTTTTTGCATTTACCTTTCTAAAGTCAAGGCCAATGTCAAGGGCCAAATCTGTAGACAAATGCAAATAAGGAGCAGTCATGAAATCCCTCATCAGCACTAATGTGCTCCATGAAGGGCTGACAAATAATATTTTAGAGTGGAGTCCCCCAGGGTTTGGTGCTGGGACCTCTCCTGTTTGAGACCTATTTCTCTAAGTAAAAGTCAATACTGCAAGCTAAAAGCAACCACTGAATCCCCAAATGACTTAGCCATCCTGCAGGAAGGCTTGTCCCAAACAAATAAATGGTGCCAGAATTGTGGACTGAAATGAAACACCAAAAATGGACTATTGTATCCTTTGGGAAATTATCTACCATGGTGAAGTACCACATTTGGCAATATGCCCCTAACAGTTGACCCATTTGTTTGGCATTTGGAAACTTATGTGAACAGTGACCTAACTTTTGACCAACATGTCCACTGTTGGAAGAATGTCCATCTATAGTGTGCAATTTATAAACAATGATTGTGTCTAGATCTAGAGATGTCACTGTCCCCATTTAAACAGCCCTCATTAGGCCAGTCCATAATGCCCCCTTTGGCATGTGTCATTCCAGACACATGCAGCACCTGGGATGCCCACAGAGATACCCTATGAAAAGGATACAAGGCCTAAATACTATATTCTACATGGACTGACTCAAACCCTGACTATACTCGATATCCTACAGACTGATAAGAGGGTGACCTGTGTATGGCATAAAAGTCATCCTGCAACCCAATATGGAATGATCTAGTGTACATCAGCCAGTCATATTGCATTAGAAACACTCAGTCTAGGGATCTAAATGTCTTCTGCAACATTAACAGTAACCTTGTAGGGATGGGTATATCCTGCAGAGGATACCACTGTTCTGGAACAGAGTCCCCATCTAAGTAAAGCAAAGCTCATGCCTGTCCATATTCAAGGGCAGCTTGGATCTATGGATAGGTAATAGAATACTTAACCCAGGACTGCACCTTTTGCTACTAATGGACAGATGCATCTCCTAAATGCTTTATTCCACTCATGGGTCCCATGAAATTATCTATGGTATGATCCCAGCTATTCTCACTAGGCTTAATATATAATTATCGATCATGGAATGGATAAGACCAATCTAACACCAAACAGGGTAGCTTAAGTAAAACAACAAAAGTGAAATTGTATAGGCTTAAAATGGCTGACAACTACAGCAACTAATCTAGCACTTACCCGTGACCCTATAAACCTAAGGCACACAGCAGCAATTGCTAACTTTTGCTCTGCGACCTGTAGTAATGCTGGAGTAGATGATGGCCTTGATAGGTATATAGCTTCAGCCATGAAATCTGCCCAGGCTAAATCTTTTCTCTACTGAATAGAGGTCAGTGAAACAGTTGAGTTATTGTTGCCTGAAATCATAACAGGAGACTATATATTCTTGTACTGTCATGGAGTTGCAAGGCATAATGAATGCTTAGCCTCTAGCAAAACATGGGGCCCACAGAAACTTAAGTATCATTCTGTCCCATTTCTGTAGTATGGAGTAGGAAACTGCCATTGACACACATTATATAATACAAAATCACTTTAATGAGTTGGGAGGGTGGCCTAATGGTTAAGGTGTTTGCCTTAAAAACACAAGGTGCAGGGTTTGAGTCTCACAAGGGATAATTGGCTAGGCTTAAAATAGCTCACAAGGGCAGTTAGCTTAGTACTAATCTATGAACCTATGAACCTATAATCAACATAAATATTATCCCAAATGATATATTCCAGGACTCCCATTCTCATAGAGCATCATGAAGTGTCTGCCATATGCAGGACATGTTTAAACTTCCCCTCCCCACAGCACTAAGAGCCAAGTTAACACCTAGATACTTAAATGAGGCTGGGTTCAATATGAAGATGAACTTTTCTTTAATATCCCAAAAATGTTAGGAACTAAGAGATATGAAAATAAATTTATATGCATTATATTTTATACCCAGAATGATGCTGGCAAATGTGTAATATCTTCCAGCATAAAAACTAGGCACTATTAAGGGTCACTAAAGAAAATTATAAAATCATCTGCAAAAAAATGCAGTTCCCCCATTTGTAGAGTCAGACATCTTGGTATCAACATTTTGAATAGAGACTATTTCTAAGAGTGATGGCTAATGGTTCTAATTCCTAAAATAAATTACTGCAATGTCTACAGACATCTTTGCCTGACTCCTTTAAATATGCTCAGTAGATGCACTCCTTTTTCACTGTTATGGAACTGCCCTGACACAAAGTTTCCAGAGCTATAATGAACTGCTGAAGAAAATAAAAGTTTGCCAAGATCTGAAAAAGATAGAACCAACAAACATTATCACACACCTTTTCAGTGTTCACCAATAACAGACCCTCTGTCATTTTGAATAGCAGTGCTTTTTCAGGTCACTGAACAGCCCTCATATTATTGCTCAAAGAGGCTTTACATTTAACAAACCCACCTGAACTGTACAGAAGGGAGAACAGAAAACAACCTGGATTCACATATGTTCATGTAAATTTTACTATTGGTGTTTAACAAGGATATTGGCGTATAATTGCATGGGTCAAGTGAGTTTTAGCAGGCTCTAATAGGGGCAGCAACAGAGAGTGCTTCCAAGATGGAGGTATATCTGCTCTCTACAAAGAAGAAAGGTAGGCTTTCCAGAGAAGACCTAAGGCTGGAGATGGGAGGCATTGTAGATATCCGGCAAAAGCCCATCTAAGCCAGGCACTTTGTTAGGATTTAATGTTCTAAAGAATTGAAGGACTTCTTCAGTGAAGAATTTCATCAGTAAATGTATTGGATCAGGAGTCAAAGTTGGGAGAGAAGGAACAGAGGGAACAAACTATATTTTGAACTGGATCTTCAAGCCTTACATTTGAATCAGCATACATTTGTTGATAATATTCTCTAAGTTGCTGCAGCATCTCCCTTTTGGAAATCCTGAAATCATGGTGGTATACCCTGTTAGTGGTTGAAAACAGGATCAGTCTAGCTCTCTGCCTCTGTTTTTGACTGAGCACAGTGAAGCATTGGGACTACACTTTGTAATATTGTAACCCAATTTTATTTCTGTCTCGTTTTTTAATCATTTCTTGTATTTTAGCTTTAAGGGTGGAGGGCTCTACAAGGGGCCTTCAATCCCCATAATGTGACTTCTCAGCCAATCATCTTCTATACTCTTCCTGTAAGTTTATTAACTCCCAGTCTCGAAGATTAACATGTAAGAAATTTGTTTATTTTGTTTATAAGGATGGCCCTCTGAATTTTTTTCTCAGCGCTGAAAACCTCTGCCATGACATCATGAAAACCTGAACTCACAATGCCTCAATACTTAAATTAGTCTATGAGCTACTGTATTTCTATGTTAAATGCATCAACTGGTAGTGTTTTCTAAAACGACAAGATGTCAATTAAGTCTTGCAGGTGGAACATCTCACACTGAAAATTAATACAAGAGATGCTACAGGAGTGAAACTACAATGTAAATATGAAGCTGTCCTTATAAAGATGTAAATTGTTGTTTGCTCACTTATTTTATTTGTATGAAAAAAAACATTGTCTGGTATCTATTAGGACATCATTTTGAGGGTGAGGCCACAGAGAAAAAATGGTGAAACTAATATATCAAGCAGCACTTTAATCCTCATTTTTGTAAAATCACTTATTAATTTAACCTGGCAAATAACAGGAAGTAAAATCAATTGTTAAACAAGGATGCTTCTGAAAGTGACTAATACACTTTAGCATAATTTCAAGTATTGCCATGAATGAAGAGTTTTTTTTTTTGTAATAGATAATCTACTTATTACCATAACACTTTTCAGGTCTGCATACACCTTTGCACTCATATTATCTCAGTAGTGTTACCCAAAACTGTGCTTTTTGGAACCCATTCATGGAACTGATTTCCCTTAAATGAATTACGTAGCTTTTACAGGAAAGGCTCACCCAGACTGTGCTACAGTTTGCTGTGAGGGAAAGGTTAGTTTGCTTTTTATTTGTTGTATTTTGTATTACTCTATTGCCTTTTTCTATTTTGTATACTGTGATTTGTTTTCTTTACACTGTGTTTTACTTGTATTCTGCTTTTAACTGCATATTAAAACTTGAAAAAGAGACCACAACTCCATCTCTTGTGAGTCAGGTACAAATTTTTCCCACCCTCCCACCTGGTTACTTTTGTGTTCTTAAACATGACTGTCACTCTAAATGCCTGCCCCATATGTTAATTTGACCATATATCTCATTTCCTCTCTAGCACTGTGGTGGTGGTGCTGTGGTAGCGTTGTCACCTCATAGCAAGACGTTGTCCCATTCGATTCTCAGTTAGAGCGTCTTCTGTGTGGAGGCATACGTGAATGGGGCATGCCTTCTTTGAAGGTTGTGCATCAGGGCTGGTAACCTGGTACATAAAAATCCACTATCAATCATTAGCGGACCGGAGTTCCGCTGTGGCGACCCCTGACCGGGAAAAGCCGAAAGACACAAACAAACAATCTCATTTCCTCTCTGCTTTTATTGGCTGATGTGAATAAGCACAAAAGTATCATTTTGTGAAATAACTCCCTTCAGCTATTTAAATTTATTGGCCATCCTACTGTAATTCCATAGTACCAGAATACAAAAGTGACCACTCCCTTTCAATCTATCTTGCTGTTTTAAAAATAGTGACTCTCCACTAAAACTTAACTTTTTAGACAGGTAAAACTTAAGCTACCTACTTTCACATCTAACTCCTCTAGTGCGCACTGCAGTGTTTAGGATAAACCATTTTCTCATCTTACATTTAAGCATCTTTTGCAAGACCACCAGTTATTGGAGAGCCCACATTTTGTCTCTCAGTAGTTATCTTGGGATTAGTGTTTCTGTTTTCTCCTGGTGAGAGAAGGAGCGCAGTTATATGATTTCCTGGAGACTGCTGACCACCAGAAAGCTTAATAACTGCTTTATAGGTGACAGCTTGGAATATGTGCTTATATTCTGATCCTGGTGAAAGTAGGAGCAGAGTGCATTGATTCCTGACTCTTTCTGGTTGGAGAGTGAGTGTCTGTGCTTAACTTGCCTGATTGGTATGGTTGATATTTGAGGCATCTACCAGAAAAAGGATACAAGCCTGCAGAACCTTGCATCATCTGGGACAAGACACACCAAATAGGCTCTCATCTGCTTCTCTTCTTGGGATTTATGCTAACAATTTACACAATACCTCACTCGGCCATTGTTGACAAACTCAAGAGGTTAGGTACAAACCCAGATGTCACCTGGTGGATCGCCAACTGGTTCACAGACAGGAGCCAGGAGGTTAGAATTGGGGAGTGCACCTCTTCAAAGAGGCCAGTCACAAGTAAAGGCCCTCAGGGATCAGTCAATGGACCGCTCCTTTTTGGTATTTACTTCTCAAAATTCTGCTTGTGTGTTGTTAACTCAAGGTTCCCTTAATTTGAACTGTTAATAGCAGCAGTCTGCATTTAAAGTGGAACAGCCTTACAAGGCTATCTGCAAATATATAGAGCTAAGTATATTTTTCTGTATTATTCTGTATTATAGAGCTAAATTGTTGCTTAGATATCTGTTGTCTTAGTGTTCTGCAAAGAGATCAGTATATATTTTTTGGGTTTTATAATTTGCACTCTGATTCCTCACATCTCTGTTGAAACCAGGGTTGCCAGATTTCTTATTGGACAGGGAGGGACAAAGTGAAGACCAAAAAAAAAAAAAAGGTCTTTCATACATAAATGAATGCATACATACAGTCGCTGTTTTTAATTAGATGTATTAATCAAACCAAATTTGTAAATAAGCAGGAATCACAGTTATTATACATTACAACATTACAAACAGTCACATATTGATTAGATACCTTCTAAACATTTTAGTTAAATTCTAATTATAAACATGTATAATCAAACCACATACATGGAATTAACTACATATACATAATAGTCACACAGTAACAATAATAATAACAATAGTACACTTTGAACATTTGCAGGAATCACAGTTATTATGCATTGCAAACAGTCACATATTCATTAGATACCTTGTAAACATTGTAGTTACATTCTAATTATAATCAAACCATATATATGCAAATAACTAGATATACAGAATACTCACACAATAATAATGACAGCAATAACAGCAATACCGTAGTCCACCTTTGAATGAATATTTTGATTTAAATCCACAAAGTTATATAATAACAATTTTATTACAAGTACTTTTCACAGCTTTTAGCTTGTTTCAAAATATATTCACCATCTTTAGTCGATAAAAATTTTCTAAAATCTTTACAAGTGTAATTAAAATTTTGTTTGACCATTAATTCAGCCTCCGCAGTCTTTAACAACAATCTGTTTCTCTCCTTTCTCCAGGCTGCACTCATTAGACTAAATATTATCTCACAAATTGCATTGGAATGTGGAATTGAGAGTATGTGGGCCACGATTTTGTACAAATTACTGCAAGCAGGATGATCTTTAAAAAATATTATCCATTTCTCATCTATTGTTTGTTTCTCATTTGCTTCAGTCATACTCAGTACAAACTTGTTTAATAAACAGACATCTTCATATAGAAGGTCAGTATTGCAAGTAATATTAAATAATTTTGTTAATTCTTCAATTGACAGGAATTCGATTTTTACATTTGGTTTTAAGGATAAGACATTAATGCATTGAAATTTGTTACCTTCAAAGTCAAACCATTTCTGTAGGTATTTTATCGCTGTGTCAAAAAATGTCTGTGCGTCATTTCTGAAATGGGTTTTTTTGATGTCATCACTGCATTTTAGTAACATTGTTCTAGCAATGCTTCCATAAAAGGCATCATCTTTTTTTTGACTGAGTGACTGCAATACGCCGTTCATTATTTCAAAAACATCAATTATTAAAACATCATTGCTTTGAAGTTTTGTTAACGCATTCTGAATAATACTGCATGCATTTGCAACAAACCACAGGTATGCTAATGCCAATTCATCACTGAAAAACAATTCAAGAATTTCAGATTTGGATTTTTGACTCAGAAAGTACAATCGTATTAGCTCAAAATTTTTTATTATCCACTCAATTGCAGGCATCAAAGTGAGCCGAGTCGGCACATGGCATAACATTTCAGACCACTCTACTTCTAGCCATTCGAATAATTCTTTCAGTTGTATGACTCTTTTTGTTGAACTAAATTCATTATAAATTTTTATAATGATCGATTCTATATCAAAAGTTAAAGTTTGTGCAGCTTTTTTAGCAGTATTATGTAGTATGTGACAATTACACCCAATTCCAATTATATTTGAATTAAGGTCTTTTAATTCTGTAAAGACGCTTTGTTTTTTACCAAAATTGACGTTAGCATTGTCGGCGCAGAAAGCTGTTACATTTTGTATTTTTAAATTATTATCTTTTAAAGCTGTTGTTATAGAATCTGCTATACTAACTGATGTCTCGCTTTCCAGTGAGTAGAAGGTTAATAATTTTGTTTGAATGCCCTGTTCTTTGTGAAAATACCATACAATTAATGGGAAGGTTTTTATATTGCCTTTATTTGAGGCGTCGGTACTCACAGAAAATGGCTGGTCATCTTGCAATTCATTCAAAATAATTCTTTTTGATTCAGGTGCAAGCACATTTGTAATAATTTTTGTTGCTTTAGTTCTACCACAACAATATTTTTTTGATATTGTTGAATCTGGGAACAAACAAGAAAAGAGCAATCCTGCACAGTCACTGGAAATGTAACTGTGTGAATGCTTCACAGTGTGAAAACAAAAAGCTGTTTCTGCAGCAATAATATCATCTTCTTCCTTTGAATTTTTTGTCATGAAAAATTTTATTATTTTGGTGGACGTCAAAGCTGCTGAAATATTGTTGGTGTGCGCAGTAGACTTCATATGTCGTTTGATGTCATTTTCACCACCATGTCCAATTGAAAACGACGTATTATTGCACATCGAGCATATAGCATATCCTTCTCTTCCTTCTCGTAACCAGGAATATTTTTTCATCCAATCAGTGTTGAATTTCACAAGCCTTTTTATTTTCTTTGAAGGAGTATTATCAACATCTTCGGAAGTACTCATCTATATAATGATGAAAAGTTTTTACATGTTAAGATATTTTTAATAGAATGTAGAAATCGACTATGAACAAGCAACAAATACCAGGCTGGGTGTTGTAAACTCAACAGAAACGTCGTAAAATAACACCACTAAGCACAGAGATAGAGTCCGACTCCAAGTTGATTTTACTTTTTAGTGTAGCTAAACTGCAATAGTCGCTATTCGATGTTTCTTAATGTAAAACTGGTTTTGAGAGCTCAAGTGTAGTACCAGATGCTTTACAACAAAAGTCAGAACTCCTGCAGTAAGATGATCCTTAGAAATACGTTCACAGACTTCTACATAGAAAACCTTTGCAAAACCCAAAAGCTTTTGCAGTATCAGAGGAGGTTAGGATATACCGACGGTACCTCACCAGATTTGTATAACTGGAGCTGTAAACACCCTAGAGGCTTCCAACAAAGACAATTTTACATTTAAAATCCCTAAGCTACCAGAAAAGACTAAAAGCACTGTCTCCCTGGCCTTGAGTGTCTTACAGACTCTTCAGAGGAAATCAATACCTTGCCTTCCACACAGTCAGGCAACCCAGCAGTCAAAGACCTTTTGTACCTTCACAAATCAAACAATCCCAAAAATATCAGAACATCAGATCTAAACCAGCTTTAACAGAGCAGTAACACAAGGTGGAGAGACAAATTAGTTACTCAGAATTTTCAAAACCTCTGGAATAGACTTGCTCTTCAGATAAAGCAGTGTAACACACCACCTTCTTTCAAATGGGACCTGGATAATTGAATGAGTATTCATAAATTCAACCTAGGCATGACTAGCACAAGACAACCCTCCTCGAAAAGGGGGTTACACAACTTACAACAATCTACGGTGGGGAACTGACATGGCATAATGGTGCAAGAGTAAGACTCAGTAGCCTTAAACTTCTTGTGATAACATTAAATACACTTAGATGGGGAAGAGATCCCTGATCAGTATCAGCAAGAAACTTTATTCTCTTGCAAAATCATCCAAGACTAGCTTCAAAAGAAAAATTGCCATGGACTCCAAATATAACCACAAGGCATTCTTTAGCTATGTCAAGAATCTAAGTGACAATTCTCAGATTTTCTCAGAGTTGGTGCCGGGAAATACACTGAACCGACCGATATAGCCAACATCTTGGCATACAGGTTCAGTGCAAACTTCACCCCCCAAAAGGGCCCATAACTATACCAGAAGAATGCAGTGCCCCTAAAATTACAGACACTCAGGTTAAAACAGCCCTCTCCAAAGCCAAAAACACAGTATCAATGGGACCGGATGGTGTCCCAGGCTGCGTCCCCTCCTACACGAGCTCAAAGATGAACTAACCTCTTACCTAAACACACTGTTTAAACTCAGCCTCTCCACAGGCTACATGCCCACAGAGTGGTGCACAGCAATGGTTATTCCACTCCACAAAAGGTGGAGTCACTCACACAACAGACCCCGGGAACTATTGCCTATAAGCCTGACTAGCTTGGTATGCAAAGCTATGGAGTGCATCATCATGGATCTCATTAACAGAGACATTGGGAACCTCCAAACACTGGACCCTACCCAGTTTGGCTTTGTTAAAGGCAGATCATGCCTCCTAAACCTGGTGGACTTCTTTGAGATAGTTACCAAGGCTATAGATGAGGGAAGGGTGGTCCACACAGCCTACCTAGAGCTCACAAAGGCTTTTGACACCATTCCCCACTCAGGTATTTTATAGACAAGCTCACCAGCCTGAACATAAACCCCTGGAGCTAGGTCTGACTCTAAAGCGGTTATAAGTGGCACTCCCCAGAGCTCAGTCTTAGGAGGACCCCTCCTGTTCAGCATATACTTCTCAGAGGTACAGGCAAACACAGGAGGATTATGGCTGACCAAGTTCACAGACGACTGCAAACTAGGGGCTATAATTGGCTCTCCGGGCCTCCAGCTGACACAGACATCCTCCAAAACTCTCACTGAGACAGACACCTGGTGTCAAAACCATGGCCTCAAGCTAAATGTCAAAATATGCATAGTCATCCCCTTTGGAAAAAACAACGTACCCACAAACTACCACATAGATGGTAGCTCCCTAAATACGGAAAATGTAATAAGGGATCTGGGGACCCAAGTAGATAGTAACCTCTCCTTTGATAATGGTTATAAAATCCTTCTTTGTGGCCCAGGGCTGGCCGCCCACCTAATCACAAAAGGGTTTTCATCCAGATCGAAAGAGGTCATTGGGCAAAGGGCCCCTCTATGCATCACTCATCATCAGACCCATCACCCATCATAGAGTACAATGCCCCATTTGGGAAGATCATGTACCTTAGTTACAACAAGACACCTACAACTGCAAAGACCACAAAAGTACCTCACCAAGAGGATCACTGGCCTGAAGCAGATGCCCTATGGAGCTCGACTGAAGAAACTCCAGCTGTACTCGGTTGCAACTTGCATACCGCCTACTCAGAGGTGATCTCTGTCTGCCTGACATACAAGGCCATGTCTAAGTCCAACCCAGAATTGAGGGACATACATACTCCACCTAAAGAAAACCATATCCCCTACCTATGAACTTATGTTTGCCAGTCTGGTTAGGAAGTTGAGTTGGTAAGTATGATGACCCTTTTAGGTAATGACCCAAACCAATAAGCAAACGGCACAATATAAATTTAACATACACAGAAGTAAAATACATTTCAGTACTTAATCAAAATTAAATAAATAAAATACATAATGTTCCACAGAAGAACATAAAAATAGATAGTGAATCTAATGGAGTTACGGAGATAAATGATTCTTAGTTAAAGCATAATGTAAATAATTTAAGAGTGGAATCATATAGCATAAATCAAACAATTAACACTTACATCCACCTAAATTTGACCTATACAAGTAACTACAGCACAGCAACAACTTAGTAACAGCCTCCATATTTCATCCTTTCCTGTACTTTCAAGGTACTCCATCCTTCAAATGCTTTAACTATCCCTATCTATGTCTACTGCTCCTTTCCTTTCTTCAGTGACAGTCTAAGAAACAACCTAAAAGTCTAAGAAGCCCTTTAAATAAGAATTGTATCATGTCACAATGTGTAATGTTTCATGTGCAAATTGGTTCTGAGAGCAGTTGACCTACTTTATCACATAGTGGCTTATTAAGGTTAACATATTTAAACAAGAGTATTCAGCTTTTGAGCTCAATGTTAAGTCACAGTTCTTTACTTTTTTTTTTTTTTTTGCTGGTTCAGTGGATAAGCACTCATTATTTCATGACTAGACAGACTGTATGTTTCTCAGATCATGGGTAGAAAGAAAAATCTTACTGTGTGCGTTTCTATTTCTAACTTATGCATTAGGATATTATCAGCTTTTTTTATATAACACTGGCATGCTGCTTAAGTTATCAATTAGTTAGCCTATTAAGATATAATATATATACTTAAATTATTAAACCATCTGCTTGCCTCTGTCTGTCACATTATTCAATCACATCACATATCAATCAATAACAGTTATTATTTCTCTGGCTGGCTGCATGTTCAGCCTCTAATACTGTTGTCTTTGACTTTGGGCCAGTTTGGGCTGAATAAAAGCCTGAGCTGCCTGAACATGAGAATTGTAATTTGGGCATTAGGATCTGTGCTCCCGAGCAGTTTAATGTTTAACACACACAAATAATTAAATAAATAGTGTCTCTCCATTGAATGACTTTGAAACTTTTTATACCATCACTTAGTAGGCAATAGTTTGCTCTGGAGTCTGGAGACATTTTTCATTTTTTTTTTACTCCTGCGGGGTGTCAGGTTTGATCTTTATTTCAAATTAGACAGATTTATAGTCTGACCTTTCCAGGGAGGGTATCACACAGGGGGTAGTGCAGTGACCCCCAAGTTGGTGAGCACTAGGTCCAGGACATTTGATGCCCCTGTTCCAGGGCATTTAAATTAACGAAGTTCAGGAACCTCATGGCAATCTGTTTGTGCTCATGTAAGTCACCCAAGCGACAGAGGGCTAGTTGAAATCTCCCATGACCAAGGTGTTTGGTTGTATTCTGAGTGACTCTAGCAAGCCCAGGTAGGGGGTACACTTCTCCTGTTGCTAGCGATGATGGGCAGATGTATTTCCCCTATAGTTATTTGAACATGGAGTAGCTCAAGAGAGTTGTACTGTTTCACTTGTCTCGAGGTGTATTCAGATTTAATGAAGATGGATACACCTCCATCGTTGGTTCTTTCACACTTGTTTTGGGTTCTGAATGTGTGAAAGGAATTGTAGCCTTGTATGGCTGGGGTGCTCTCTGACTTTAAACCAAGACCTGAGCTGACCTTTTGTATAAAGTGTATAAAGGTCTGTTGCACTTGCATTGCTACTTTGTACTAGTTTTTTGTTGTTTTGTCTTCTTATGAGACATTGTTTTATTCAGCCTATATGAACAAGAGAAAAAGTTTATAATTGAAGGGATGGGATTAGTTCATTAAATAATGTACAAAATGGTAGGAATAAACATGTTTTACACTGTTGATTATCTTGGTGGAGGCCACTTTTAGACCAAATTGATCTGTACATATATAAAATCCTAGTCGTGACACTAGAGCAAGTGACTTAAACCTTAGCACGGATATAAATAGGACGTGCTGGAGGGATAGATTTATCACTCAGAGACTCCCTATGCTGTGGAATAAAATCCCGGTCCATGTGAGGCAGAGCACCTCGCTGACTCTGTTCAAGAGAAATCTAGACCTGTGGATGGGAGATCGTAGGTTTACCCCGGGAATCATCTCTGTGTCACTGCTGGACAGAGGCACAACAAACTAATGGGCACAGTATTTTTTCATATAAGGGGTGGCGTAAGCCACAATAATTTGGGCTAGGCTTATAAATGCCTTAGGGCAGATAGCCTAGTATAAACCTATGAACCTATGAACCTAAGTGTTGGTGCACCGCATGAGGACTGCACATTTTGTTTCTTGCAAAGACCAATTGTAAATAAAAGGTTCTGTTTGAAAAAAAAAATTGATGCTCAGTGAGAAGACAAAATGTATGACCTTTGGCATCAGACAAAAACCTTCAGATGGCCGTAGTCAATGGGCTATAAGGTTAACAAACAGCTGGCCTTACAGACAACTCACTTCAAATACCTAGGTATCTGACTTGAACACTTGATCAAAACATCATATGTTTTACCACTAAAAAGCTAGAGCATTACTTTTCTGTTTCTACAATCTATGTATGTACCTATCATTACAAGGCTTGTGATATTCACACGTCATTTTTATTGCCCTCTAATGAACAGTTTCTACCTTGCACATGCCATTATGCAGATGAGGTTTCTACAGCTGCTGCATACATTATTCTCAGTGAAGATGAGGAAATTGTATGAAGCTGAAGATGGATGACAATGTTTAATTTTCTATTGGCAATACTTTTTTCATACACCTGCGTATTCCTTTTTTTAATTCTTTCTCATGTTGCTTGCTAATCTTTAGGCCATGCCATCCAATATGGGTGCTCTCTCTGACTGAGTCCCATTCTTCTGGCATTTCGACTGTGACCACCCCCCCCCCGCCCCACCAAAGCTGTGACATTGTTTAATGGGTTTCTGCTTCCTGTATTTAAGCTGCTAACGTTTTGATAATTCCTTTAATTTTGCAAATTTTCTCCTTTTCTGCACCTTTTGCATCGGGCTTGTAAATAACTCAGTGTAACAAGCAAAAACTCAAAACATTTCCTTCAAGGCATTCTGCAAGGTGCTATATAAATATACAGAGAAGGACTAACCCAAGTACTGAACCCAAAGGAATCCCCACAAAATATCCTTAGAGCTTTAAGATTTTAATTTTAATTTGTTATCATCATCATCTAAGTTTGTTTATCTGCCAGATCACTTACACTATTATACAATTTGTTCTCCAGGCAAAATTGTATAACATTAATTTACACACCAAATGCATTGCTAATGTCTAAGTAGGCGAAGTAGGCTTTTCTGGGGTAATGTCCTAATTTCCAGACAATGAACTATGTTTAGACTAGTGGCACCGCATAACCTTTCTGTGACTCTCCCAAACTCATGCTTCACTGGGTCCTGTATTTTATTATACCATATATTATCAACTTACACCTTTTAGTAATGAATCTATAACATAAACTGTCGGGTCACTACTTTTTAGCTTCTAAAGCTCCATTTGCCATTACCTTCTGGAATAATATCACTTGAAAGTTGAAGCTTTTATTTTTTTTCATATTTTCAGATTACACTTCTTACATCATGGCACATTGGCACTGGCAACTGCACAAATATTCACTAACTAACTGCCCACATTCCTTCCGTAACTCAATTCTTCTATTATGTCGTTATGTTATGTTGTTGAATACTTAACAGTATGTATGCCTTATTTACGATTCTCCTTTAAGTGCGATAATTTTACATACACTTTTCATTGCAATAAATGCTGCTAACTTCTTCAGAAGACAACGAACAAGTATTAACAATACAACTACTTATATAGTTAGTAGCCCACAGTGAATTCCTAAGCAATCAATCAATCAACTCATTAAACTAAATCAATTTCACACATTTTTTTTAAAAATCGATGTATAAGAACAATATTTAAAACTATGTACTAAATATTATAAACATATATATTTTTTCATTAACATATCCAGTAATGGAATAGATTTTCAAAAGAAAAAAATATATATATAAAATAATATTCAAATGTTAAAATATAAAACACTACTTGAATTCAACAAGGGAAACAATGGAACCAACCAAAGTTTTTATATATGCTTAAAATAGTAATATTACTATTCTCACATTAAGTCATGTTACTTCTAACTTTTATACGGGAACGACACCAACGCTATTATATAAAATATTGAATATATCATATTACTTATTACATATTAGGTATCAGGCCCTAAAATAAACCAACAATATAAAACATAATTAATAAACCTTAAAACGTTGAATGAAAATATAAATATATATATATATATTAACTTTATATATTAATCTTATTAATTTATTATAAAACAATATAAATATTTATATATATATATATATATATATATATTTAATAAATATTTATAAATATATATATATATATATAAGTGTACTATTAAAAATTAAATTATATTTAATATTTAATGTTAAATATTAAAATAGTACATGCTCAAACAAATAAAATTATAAATGTGAAATATAAATATTTAAATCCTAATAACTAAATCAGCCTACCAAATCCATATCATAATTAATATACTTCAAATATTTCACAAATTACCTCTCTAAATTCTTTAGCCTTAAAATACATTTGATAGAAGACATTATTATTATGTTATGTTGTTGAATACTTAACAGTATGTATGCCTTGCCTGCCTGCCTGACCTGCAGAAAGTAAAGTAAGTAAAGTAAGACAAAAACAAATAATTAAATAAATAGTGTCTCTCCACCATTGAATAACATTACACAATACTACATACAAATACAATATGTAAGGTTAAATATCAACTTAAAAGTCAACTTACTGTGAGTGTAGCTCGCTCGTAGAGTCGTTGTCGTAGTAGCTAGCACTAGCAGCAGTAGCATCGATCATTCGCAATCGTATGACACAGCAGAGCAGAAGAACAGAACATCATGTAGCCTTATCATGCCCACCCACGCACAGGATGATGAAAAAAAGGGTACGTATATGTGCACAAGACAGGCGCACAGCCATGCAACATACAGGAAGTCACACACACTTCATCGCCAAATTCGGCGTCGGGATTTTTACAGCTTAAACGGGACCCGGGATTTCTGTGTTGATCTCGGGATAATCCCGCTGAAATAGGGACGTCTGGCAACCCTGGTTGAAACTTTCTTCTCCACCCCCACCCCCACCCATTGTGGTTTCTATTACTTGTGTGTTGTTAACTCAAGGTTCCCTTAATTTGAACTGTTAATAGCAGTAGTCTTCATTTAAAGTGGAACAGCCTTACAAGACTATCTGCAAATATATAGAGCTGAATATATTTTTCTGTATTATTCTGTATTATAGAGCTAAATTGTTGCTTAGATATCTGTTGTCTTAGTGTTTTGCAAATATACAGAGGTCAGTATATATTTTATGGGTTTTATAATTTGCACTCTGATTCCTCACATCTCTGTTGAAACTTTTCCCCACCCCCCCTCCCTATTCCGGTAGTAGTTTAAATTTGGTGGCTTTTGCAGTGCCCGCCCCACTGTAGATTTGATCTAGGACACTCCCCCTGTCCCATCTCTTTACTGCATTCTACCTAATAAACCCTTTCTGCACTTGCTTTTAGTTCTTTTTTAATTTAATTACATTTTTTTCAAAGTGTGTGTGGACTAATATTGCTACATACTCAAGTGTGCCAGCTTGCACTGCAAGTGAATTGTTTTTACTACTGTTTTTGCTACTTTTCTGAAAAAAAAAATTGTAAGCCTGTTTCCTACCTTTCCTGTAATTAGTGTTCCAGATACAGATTTGCTGTATCCAGGACTATTTGTAAGCTTCTGAGCCCCCAAGCTTTTCTGTGTTGGAGGGAAGCCTTCTAGCTTATCAGTGGGAGTGGTAAGCACTCAGTAACCTGTCTACCACATAAGGAGTGGTTCTGGCACAAAATTTGTAGTTATTGGCCATTTGGGCGGTCTTCCATCTCTCTCAACTTTCTGATTTGAAGGCCTGCATTTGCACTTGTTTCTGTCCTGTAACTCCTGGGCCCATCTCATTTGCTCACTCAAAAAAAAAAAAAATCTGCTTTTACTGTATTTGTGTTTCTTCCTACTTTATTTTGCTTTTGCGTCATCTTAAAAGTACTCAATTGTATTTATTACTGCTTGGTGTAACTCATTCTAAGCCTTTTAGTTTAAGCACTTGGGCTTCAGACCAGTTGTTTTACATTAGGAAGGTTTGTGGTCTGCACTGTGGTGGCAAGACAGGTAGCTTACATCCTTCTAAGTTGGGAACTGCTGATTGAGGGCTCAGTGTCTGTTATTCTAAAAGTGTATTAATTCTGTTTTAAGCACTTGGGCTTCAGGCCAGTTATTTTACATTAAAAGGGTTTGTGGTCTGCACTCGTGGGAGGAGAGGCTGGACTCTGCCCTTCTATCTGGGAATTTCTGGTTAAAGGCTTATAGTGCCTGCATATCTAAATTGCTTCTTACTGAAATTGGTACACCTTGTTTGCTGTAGCATAGACTAGATCCAGGCCTGCTGAATCTAGCTTTGTTTGTATAACCTGAGCACTAATCCAGCCATTATTTAAAGTATTCAATTGTATTTATTACTGCTTGGTAGTAACTTGATTAAAGTGTAGCTATCATTCTAAGTCTTTTGGATTAAGCACTTGGGCTTCAGACCAGTTGTTTTACATTAGGAAGGTTTGTTGCCTGCACTGAGGTGGCAGGACAGGTAGCTTACATCCTTCTAAGTTGGGAACTGCTGATTGAGGGCTCAGTGTCTGTTATTCTAAAAGTGTATTAATTCTGGTTTAAGCACTTGAGCTTCAGGCCAGTTATTTTACATTAAAAGGGTCTATGGTCTGCACTCTTGTGGGAGGAGAGGCTGGACTCTGCCCTTCTGAGCTGGGAATTTCTGGTTAAAGGCTTATAGTGCCTGCATATTTGAACTGCTTCTTACTGAAATTGGTACACCTTGTTTGCTGTAGCATAGACTAGATCCAGGCTTGCTGAATCTAGATTTATTTGTATGCTGCTTGTTTGTTTGCTTGTTATTTCCCTGAAACACTAGTAATTCCACCTAAAACGCAGCTTTTCAGTGTTTCTGTGGATCCCTAGTGATATCTGCATTGCTTACTGTACTTATTTCCTTGTTTCACTTGAAATAAAGTTACTGTTTGTTGTTTTTGCATTTAAGTTACCTGTAACACATTGCATTTAAGTTACCTGGCACTTGCTCACTAAAGCAATTATATAAGTCAGCACTAAAATATTAAAAGCACTACACCCTCGCAAACTCCCCTTGAGTACCTCGTTCCCCATTGGCCCTTTTTTTTCAATTATAAAGGAATTCCCAATACTATTCTAACATGTCCAAAGGTCAGTTGTCAATCTCCTCTCTGGTCCAGCTGGTGAATCTGGGAATCTTGAGGCAATGTTACAACTGCCTCATGTACACAGACAACCCTCTCCTCCTCCCAACAAATTCCAACACATGTGAGAGATGCAACCATATAGCCATACTGGAGGCTAAGCTTTCTCAACTCAGTACTGGTGAAACCAGTCAGGAGGAGAAGGAAACCACACTCACTACAATTCCAGTCTCACATAGACCTACCACGACAGCAAACCAAACACATAAACACACAAAAACATACTCGGAGGCTCTAAATAAAAATCTGCCTAAGCAGCAGAGACCTCCAAAGCAGACACCCAAGCAACTGCTACCCCAAAACAAAACACATGCAACACATAGCTCACAAAGCCAGTGTGCCGAACAGTCACAGCCCTTAAGGCTAAACAACGCACCTGATACACTTGTAATAGGTGACTCTATCATCAGGCACACTGACGTCCTGCTCACCAGGCTGAACAAGGAGAAGGTCATGGTGAGCTGCCTGTCAGGCGCTAGGATCTGCCACATAACACAAGCACTCAGGTCACTCCAAGGCAAGTACAAATATGACTCAGTCATTGTCCATGCTGGTGTGAATGACCTGAGATGTACCTCCCTGGACTACATGAAAAGAGACATAGAGGAGCTCTCTGAGCATGTAGCCCAGGCCGGTATGACCCTGACCTTGAGTAGCATCTTACCCTCACCAAGAATGATGCCACAATATGAAGACAAGATGATCAATTTCAACAATTGGCTTAAGTATTGGTGTCATTCAAAGGGGATCCAATGCCTGTCAGCCTGGGATGACATGCTCGACAAGCCACGATGCTTCGCTAGGGACGGCTTGCACCTGTCACCCCTGGGCTTTTGGATATTGGCAAAGGCTCTTGCTACCTCCATAGTGCCTTTTTTAGGCAAGGCTCAAAAGACAAACCCACCTCCATAGGTATCACAAGGGATAAGAAACCAAGAGTAATGCTACTCAATGCCAGAAGTCTAAACCTCAAGATGCCCGCAATCAAAACTCTCCTTAGCATGGAGAACATCGATATCTGTGGAGTAACAGAAACCTGGTTCAAGGCTCCCGAGAGCACCCCAGCACTACCAGGTTATACCTCATACCATGCTTTTCGGCCCCAAAACTTGGACCATACCACAAAAGGAGGGGGAGTATCAATATTCGTCACGGATGCCCTCACCTCCAGGTTGGTGGCACAGCACGAAGCATCAGAGACTATCCATGTGCAACTAACAGTGGGTAAAACTGCCTTCCAGTTTATAGCCTGCTACAGACCACCCTCCCAAACCCAGGAACCCCACTCGGCCTTCCTGAGAACACTGGAAAATATGAAGGTCTCTCCAAACACCATTATATTGGGCGACTTCAACTACCCAAACATAAACTGGGAGCATTACTCTAGCTCCAACACCCTAGCCCAAAGGTTTCTAGAATTTATAAACTCAAATGCTATGGAACAACTTGTTACCACTGCCACAAGAGGGGAAAACATACTGGACCTGATCATCACCAACATGGGGACTCTATGCTCCAGACCAGAAGTGTATCCCTCACTGGTAAGATCAGACCATAAACTAATCTCACTGGATATTCACATCCCGACTCCACCCCCTGCCCTGAAAACCACAGTGAAAAACTTCTCTAAAGCAAATTTCACACTCCTCAAAACTGAGGTGGAATCCTTCAAAGCCCCTGGGCCTGTGGAAAATACGGCCCAGACTGCAGAATCCTTAATAAATGCATTCTATAAACACCTTCAGGAATGCATGGATCATGCAATCCCAAATAAAACCAAGACCCAATCCTCCAAAGGCAGACGTCCTGTCTGGTGGACCCCAGCCATAAACAAACTATACAATAGAAGGAGGAAGCTACTACATGATAGAGCAAAATCTCAAAAAGAAAAGGCATCTCTGATCAGTATTAGCAAAAAACTACGGGCACTCATAAAATCGTCTAAGGCCAGCTTCGAGAGAAAAATTGCACAGGACACTAAGGATAATCACAAGGCTTTCTTTAGTTATGTTAGCAACCTGGGTGGAAATTCCCAGATATGCTCAGAATTAGTCCAAAATGACAAAAAATACACCAACTCCACAGACACTGCCAACATCCTAGCTGACAGGTTCAGTGCAAACACCCCTCCACCAAAAGGGCAAATATTTATCCCAGCAGAGTGCTGCCCCCCTGACATCTCAGATGCTCAGGTAAGAGCTGCCCTCTCCAAAGCAAAAAACACAGCATCAATGGGACCAGACGGTGTCCCGGGCTGCGTCCTACATGAACTCCAAGAAGAGCTAAACCCAAACATAAAACTACTGTTCAATCTCAGCCTTACTACAGGATATGTACCCAAAGAGTGGTGTACAGCAACAGTGGTCCCTCTCCACAAAGGTGGTGCCTCAACAGATCCTGGAAACTATCGCCCCATAAGCCTGACTAGCTTGGTCTGCAAAGCCATGGAAAGGATCATCATGGACCTCATAAATAAAGATATTGGGGACCTACAGACACTGGATCCTACCCAGTTCAGCTTTGTTAAGGGCAGATCCTGCCTTTTAAACCTGGATGATTTCTTTGAAACAGTCACCAAGGCCATTGACGAGGGGAATGTGGTCCACACAGCCTACCTGGACCTCGCAAAAGCTTTCGATACAATACCCCAATCGGGCATTATAGATAAGCTCACCAGCTTAAATATAAACCCCTATGTCACTAGATGGGTTGCAAACTGGCTCAAGGACAGAACCCACATGGTTAGAATTGCTGGAGCCATGTCAGACTCCAAACCAGTTACAAGTGGTGTCCCACAAGGCTCAGTCCTGGGACCTCTCTTGTTCGGTATATATTTCTTGGAGGTACAGGCCAACATGGAAGGACTGTGGCTGACTAAGTTTGCAGATGACTGCAAACTGGGCGCCATAATTGACTCTCCAGCCGACACAAGCATCCTCCAAAAGGGCCTCATAGAAACAGACAACTGGTGCCAGAGCCATGGTCTCAAGCTAAATGCCAAAAAGTGTATAGTCATCCACTTTGGCAAAAACAAAGTGCTCACAAATTACCACATAGGTGGTAATCCATTAAGTACAGAAGAAGTAATTAGGGACTTGGGGACCCAAGTTGATAGCAATCTCTCATTTGACAACCACATGGCCAAAGTGGTTAGAAAAACATTTTATATAGCCCACCTAATCATGAAGGGATTCACATCTTGATCAGGGGAGGTCATCGTGCCTCTTTACTCATAGGTTCATAGGTTCATAGGTTTATACTAGGCTATCTGCCCTAAGGCATTTATAAGCCTAGCCCAAAGTTTTGTGGCTTACGCTACCCCTTATATGAAAAAATACTGTACCCATTAATTTGTTGTGCCTCTGTCCAGCAGTGACACAGAGATGATTCCCGGGGTAAACCTACGATCTCCCATCCACAGGTCAAGATTTCTCTTGAACAGAGCCAGCGTGAGGTGCTCTGCCTCACATGGACCGGGATTTTATTCCACAGCATAGGGAGTCTCTGAGAGATAAATCTATCCCTCCAGCACGTCCTATTTATATCCGTGCTAAGGTTTAAGTCACTTGCTCTAGTGGTTTTGGTGGATTTGGATTTTTTGAGGTGGAGCATGTCCATTAATTCCGGGTTGGACATGGCCTTGTATGTCAGGCACATGTCACCTCTGAGCAGACAGTATGCGACTGAATAGAGCTGGTGTTTCTTCAATCTGGCAGCATATGACAGATTTTGGAGTCCCTTTATCCTTTTGGTGAGGAACTTTTGGGGTCTCTCCAATTGCTACAGATGTCGGGTGAGATACATCCCGAATGGGGCATTGTACTCGATCATTGGTCTGATAAGTGAAGAGTACAGGGAACAATGACCTCACTAGATCTGGATGTGAATCCCTTCATGATCAGGTGGGCAATGTAGAAGGTCTTTCTAACCACTTTAGCAACGTGAGTGTCAAAGAAAGGCCACTGTCAACCTGGGTCCCCAGGTCCCTGATAACCTCTTCTGTGCTTAGTGGATTGCCACCTATATGGTAGCTTGGGGTTACCTTGTTTTTCCCGAAGGGTATGACTATACATTTTTTGGCGTTTAACTTCAGGCCATGGCTCTGGCACCAGCTATCTGTTTCTGTGAGTCCCTTCTGAAGGATATCCGTGTCCGATGCACTTTCCACTATGGCGCCCAGTTTGCAGTCGTCTGCAAACTTTGTCAGCCAAAGTCCTCCCATGTTGGCCTGTACTTCTGAGAAGTAGATGCTGAACAATAGGGGGCCAAGGACCGAGCCCTGTGGGACACCACTTGTGACCGGCTTGGAGTCTGACATAGTGCCAGAAACTCTAACCCTGTGGGTTCTGTCCTTAAGCCAGTTTGCAACCCATCTTGTCCCTCATCAGGCCCATAATTGAGTGCAATGCCCCTTTTGGGATGTACCTTACCAGACACCTGCAGCAACTGGAAAGACGCCAAAACAACCTCACCAAGAGGATCAAAGGGCTCAAACAGATGCCATATGCTGCCCGGTTAAAGAAACTCCAGCTCTACTCAGTGGCATACCGCCTGCTCAGAGGCGATCTGTGCCTGACGTATAAAGCCATGTCCAACCCGGAATTAATGGACATACTGCACCTCAGAAAATCCAAATCCCATCGAGCTACACGCTTGAGAGACATGAACCTGTTCAGCACTGAAATAAATAGGACATGATGGAGGGACAGATTCATAACCCAGAGGTTCCCTTCACTCTGGAATAAAATCCCAGTCCAGGTTAGGCAGAGTCCCTCATTGACTCTCTTCAAGAGGAATCTTGATGAGTGGATGGGAGATCGTAGGTTTACCCTGGGTATCACTTCTGTGTCACTGTTAGACAGAGGCACAGTATACTAACCTTGAAAAAGGGCATAGCAAAATTAATTTAAAATGGGTAGCGAAAGCCAAACACACTCTGGCTAGGCTTATAAATGCCCTAGGGCAGATAGCCTAGTATGAACCTATGAACCTATGAAGCTATGTCCAAACCACCGTAATCTGTTCTCTTTGATTTTTTCAGCAATTGGAGCTACTTTGGCTTCTGCTCTTATGTCCTCATTTCTTCGTCTGTCCCACAGTGTGCATCCTGTCACCCTTCTTAGGCACTTTGTTTCCATCACCTCTAGGTTCTTCAGCTGTTCTGCCTTTATTGCCCAGGTTTCTGTACCATACAGTACTACTGGCCACACCACTGTCTTGTACACCATACTTTTCGGTTTCTTTGGCATTATTCTGTCATAGACTACACCTGCCACTCTATGCCAGTTGGCTGAAGCCCCTCTGATTGTAGCTTTGACCTCTTCATTCAGACTTCCCTTCTCCACAACCACCCCTCCCAGAAACTTGAAGCTGGTTACCTATTCCACTATCTTCCCTTCTATCTCTATTCTCAGCTTCTTCTGATTTCCCCAGTTTGCTGCCATTACCACCATCTTATCTATGCTTAGTTTCATTCTATGTGCCTTCAGTTTTGCATTCCATTCTCCTATCCTTTGCTGAAGTTCCAGCTCAGAGTCAGCCTCTAATGCCACATCGTCTGCATACAGCAACTTTGTTGATCTGTCCCCTCCAACCTGTTTGCTAATGTAGTCCATCATCAGTATGAACAGCAGTAGGCTCAGAGCTGAACCCTGGTGTACACTCACTTCCACTGGGAACCCCTCTGTGAGGGTGAACACTGTTTGTACCTGAGTCATAGGGTCCTTGTACATGACCTGCACTAATTCTACCAATGCATATGGGACTTCAAACCACCACAGACTGCCCTGATCAGCTTTCTTGGGACCTTGTCATATGCTTTCTCTAAGTCTAGGAATGCCCAGTTATACTCTCTCCTCATCTCTATCTTCTTCTCAAGTATCTGTCTCACTGCAAACATCGAGTCAATTGTACTGCACCCTGATCTGAATCCAAACTGCTCATCTCCTGTCTTATGTTATACTACTCTGCATATCCATTTATTAATCACCCTCTCCAGAACTTTCATGTAATGTGATAGAAGTTTGATGTCTCTGTACTGCCGACAGTTGTGGATGTCCCCTTTGTTCTTGTTCACTGGTATGAGTATGCTTATTCTCCGGTCATCTGGGATATGCCTTTCTCCCCACACTGCTATTAGTACTCTCAGGAGCCATTTCTCCCCTATCACACCCAGCATCTTTATCATGTCAGCCTACTGCTTTCACTGACTTCATTTTCCTTAACACTGTTCTTACTGCTTCTATGCTGGGCTCCTCTTCTTCTCTGATCTTAGCCTGTTTCTGGAGCAGTACCACTTCTGTGGGGTTTTCTTCATTCAGAAGCTGCTGGAAGTACTCCTTCCATCTGTTTTTTGATGCTCTCTGGACTGGTGAGCAGGTTGTTGCTGGCATCCCTTATGAAGGGTGTCTGACTATCTTCTTTATCTTTCTATCTTTGGGTTGCATCCTGATGTAGTTTGTTTATGCCACTTACCCTCATGCCCTATTTTTTGCTATTGCAACTTCTTTCTTAGCTTCTTTGTTAGCCAACCAGTAGTCTTTCCTAGCCTGGTCAGTCTTTTCTAGCTCCCACTTCTTCCTGCACTCCTTCTTTCTTTTGATGACTTCCTTGATTTCTGCATCCCACCATCAGCCTTCCTTATGTACCTTATTTCCATACCTGGCTCAGCCACATATCTGTTCTGCAGTCCTCATACATGTTGTTCCATACCTGGCTCAGCCACATATCTGTTCTGCAGTCCTCATACATGTTGTTCCATACCTGGCTCAGCCACATATCTGTTCTGCAGTCCTCATACATGTTGTTCCATACCTGGCTCAGCCACATATCTGTTCTGCAGTCCTCATACATGTTGTTCCATACCTGGCTCAGCCACATATCTGGTCTGCAGTCCTCATACATGTTGTTCCATACCTGGCTCAGCCACATATCTGTTCTGCAGTCCTCATACATGTTGTTCCATACCTGGCTCAGGCACATATCTGTTCTGCAGTCCTCATACATGTTGTTCCATACCTGGCTCAGCCACATATCTGGTCTGCAGTCCTCATACATGTTGTTCCATACTTGGCTCAGCCACATATCTGGTCTGCAGTCCTCATACATGTTGTTCCATACCTGGCTCAGTCGCATATCTGGTCTGCAGTCCTCATACATGTTGTTCCATACTGGGCTCAGCCACATATCTGGTCTGCAGCCCTCATACATGTTGTTCCATACCGGGCTCAGCCACATATCTGGTCTGCAGCCCTCATACTTGTTGTTCCATACCGGGCTCAGCCACATATCTGGTCTGCAGCCCTCATACATGTTGTTCCATACCTGGCTCAGCCACATATCTGGTCTGCAGTCCTCATACATGTTGTTTTTAGGCACTCCCATTCTTGTTGCAATAAAGGTTCCCCTTGAAAGTGTGCACCATTTGTACATTTAGGCCAAATGGATACTGATTATCCAGAATCTACAGTTACATCCAAAAGTACAGTAGCAGTTGAAGCTTTCATTATGACCCTGCAATGGATTCTCTCAGACATGAATGGTCACTTAAGTAAAGGACCTGAAGCTCAGGCAAGGCAACTTCCTGCACAGAGCATGTTTGCAAGGAATGGAAAGCACGTGCAAAATGACCAGTCTTCCAGAAGCAGCAGGACAGTGTTTATCATTGGCAAGATGTTTATTAGATCCACAGTGATAACACGCATGAAAAGAGGCTGCTGAAGGTGTAGCTGCTGTAGGTTGTGAAACTGGTGGGGGCTTTGAGGAAGGCCTGTGACAGTGGTGACCAGCAGCAGACACAGGTGGAGTATGTAAAGTCTGTACCAGGACTGGTCTATCACCCGAAATAAACTTTGGCTGCTCACCCGCAGCTTCGATTTGTGTAGCAATCACAACAGCTTTATCCAAAGTCAGGTTGCATTCTAAAACCATTTATGTATATGATGACTAGACACACGTTCCACCAACTGACAACATAACATTCCATCCAGTTTAGCATCAAACTCACATTTAACTGCTAAGTATCGTAATGCAGCCACTTACTGAGGAATAGTCTCGTGAGCAGCCTGAGCACGTTTTCTAAAAACCTGCTGCTCAGCAACAACATTCCTCCATGGAGCAAAATGACCATGTAAAGCCCTAATGGCGTCCTGCAGTGACAAACGTGTAAAACAGACTCTGACCTTCTGTTCCCAGACAATAAAGGAGAAGTGCCTTTTTTGCATGCTTCTGGCCTTTCATCTCCTAATGCACCAACAAGCAGCATGTAGTTATTAAACATTTTCAGCCACATGTCAAATGGTATAGCTGGCATGGTAAAAATGGTGGCGGAAAAGGAGTAGCAGCAACAGCCATTGTAAAGAAGCAGAAACAAATAAGTACCTCATTGTCAAATTGTTAGGTTGCCGGAAGATTAATATAAATAGACTCAAAGTTCAATATTAAACATTTTAGTCCAACCATTTGAAGCAACAATAGGAAAAGAAACATTAGTGCAACAGGAACATGAACATCCAGTCCTTATCACATCCACAATCTCTGTCTCCCTCCTTCTGCCTCCCTCTATCTCCATCGAGTGGCAGAAGACTAGAACACAGTACTAGTCTGTGATGAATAAAGGCTTGTTGCTTTGGAACACTACCTGGTTTTTATGATTTTTGGTAATTATTGTGACTGAGCTCATCAACAAAGTTTTAAGACAACTAGTTTCTCTGATATTTATTTTTTCCTCAACACTCGTGGTGGTGAGGTTGGAACTAGACAGATTCCTATGCTTGTTTTTTATTTTTTTTTTTTATAATTTTATAATAATGCAAACTTCACACATGTACTTGGTGCAAAAGATTGCACACACATACCTATCAAGACACTAGTACATTCAGAAGATTGCACATGCATACCTATCAAGACACCAGTACATCCAGAAGCAGACACATACATAAATAAAAAGGGCTGGCCATACATCAACTACTAAGTTGTGTGTGCAGCAGATGGCAGCATAACAGACATCATGGCCACACACCTTGAAAGTTTCAATGATGCTGCCATTCAGAGAGAAAGTGGACTGAGGGCTGCATTCCAGCAATGTGAAATACCTGAGGGACTGCTACTAGGTAAGTACAGGAACACAGCTAGGCCACAAGTTAAAGGTACCCCCTCATAACAATATCCATACTGACCAAGTGTGTTTTTATTCTCCACAACAGGTGACTGTGGTTATCCCACTGATCTGTGTTTAAGGACCACATACCATGAGCCATCCAACCATGCACAGGAGGCCTACAATAGAGCACACGCAACAACCACAAATACCATAGATCATGTGCTTGCTGTACTGAAAGCTAGGTTCAGAGGTCTGCACACATCCAGGGGTGCATTGCAATACACACCTGAGAAGGCAGCACAGATGATAACAGTGTGTACCATGCTGCACAACATGCTAATCAGAGCACATGGTGGCCTTCCAGTTGCAGCTGTGGGTGAACTACACCAAGAACCCCAAATGTCTGAAAAGAACATCCCACAGGTACTGGAGGAGGAGCAGAAGGACATAGTGGACAGAAGTAACAGGCATAGGCAATTTAGGGTGTGACCACAAGTGCAAGCCTAGGCAACATGGAAGCTTATGACCCATATATTTAAGTCATGACAAGCCACATGTTCATGAGTACACAGAGTGAACATTAATGTTCAGGTATTGCCCCACCAAAACAACACAGATTGCATCTAATGGCAAGTACCCACTAGATGTACACACTGAATATCACACATAATACAAATATAACATGAATATCACACATAATACAAATCTAACATACTCCAACATGAACATACACAAATGTATCAAAACACAGATCATCAACTGACACAGGTATGCATACACACTCAGGTGTTCATCGTGTTTCACTGTTGCAGTCATTACACTTGGGTTATCCTGCTGGCAGGCTACCCGCAGTCAGCTTGAATTCCAAAGTCTTGGTCTGGCGTCGGTTGCTGTCGCCTCTTCCCTGACATCAGTGCACCAGGGGTATAAAAGATGCAGCTGACACCATTTTCTTCAGTCTTTCTTGCCGCACTGTGCCCAAAGCAAAAGCAGTTCTCAAGTGCCAGTCGGCCGACTCCTGAGATTTTCAAAATCGAATTTCAGATCCGAAGTCTTCATTAAAGCTAAGTACCCCATTGGGGAAACTTTTTTCTTGCTCCAGACAGATGTCAGAAAAAGTTAACAATTGTATTTCTTGTGGGAAGAAAATACCTCATAAGGATTTTCATTCTTAATGTATTCCTTGCCTAGGCCCTGACCACGACATTGCTAGCTGTCGGTTTTGTGCTAGATTTAACCAACGCACTATTAAGTGTCGGTACATTACTTTGGCTGAAGATTTAATTATATAATGCCGTCGGAACAGCCGACGACCGGAGTTTATAAAAAGCGCAAGGAAAAGGACAGGCATCCGAGGTCCAAAGCAGATGATGAGGCTTCTGCTAGGCCAGTCGCCGGTTCGCTGGTTCTCAGTGAGGTGCTTTCGCAGCCCCTGACGCCCGCTACCTCAGAGCCACAGGCCGCTTCCGACTCCCACGTGGAGCTAATTAGGCCTCTGGATACTCAAGGTATTGGACACTCGGAAACTATTCCCTCAGATGGGTCTGGAGCCGCTGAGCAGGCATTAGCTTCTGAGGGTGTTTTCAGGCCTATACAGTTATATGCAAAGCCAACCTCAGCTTCAAAGCAAAGACTAAAGCAGCTCTAAAGACAAAGAAACAAGTACAGCATTCTCCTGGACAGACTTCCATGCCTACAAAGCAGATGCTTAAAATGGCCGAAGACCTAATTACTTTGATCAGGGGTTCCCATCCCCCTCCTGATAAGAGGCCTAGGCAAGAGACAGAATATGAATCTTCAGATCAGGTTTCCATTTCCTCTGACTCCTCTTCTGAACAGGGATACTCTCTTCCTCTCTATGAGGATTCTGATGCTGAAGAGTATTACTTCAGCCTCTCCTCCTGAGGATTATTCTTTTGGGGAAACCCTGCATACCATGACAGAGCACTTTCACTGGGGGAGCCAAGAATACTCAGAATCTAAGAAAAGGCTCAAAGACTTCCTTTTACTACCTCAGCACAGACCTCTTGCTATTCCACCTGTTCTAGACATTGTAGATGATGTATTTTCAGAGTCCGGCCTGTCTCCTGACTCCTTACCCCCTGCCAGACAGATACTACAGGGTTCCAGATTCTCATAAATTTTTATATAAAAACCCTGCTGCTGACACAGAAACTATATCTCAGGGATCCAAAGGGGTCAAGGCTTCCACTGCAAAAAACCCTGTCCCCTCTGATAGGGATTCAAGGGCACTGGACAGATGGGGGAAAAAAGTTTACACTTCTGCTACCTTGGCTGTCAGGACTTTAAATTGTCAGTTTCATATGCTTAAATATCAGCAATATTTAATGTCACTGCTAAAACAGAAAATGTGACAAATTCTGAATGTCCAGAAAACAAGGAAATGCAGGATTTATTGCATGCAGCTGAACAAGTGGGAAAGCATACTTTGCAATGTGGTTTTGATTCACTGGAGGCCTCTTGCAGGGATGCTGTTACGGGTTCTGTCATTAGAAGGCATGCTTGGTTAAAGGAACAGAATCTGCCTGATCATGTTAAAGCAAAATTATTGGCTGCTCCATTACAGCATGATACTTTGTTTGGTGTTAAGGCAGAAGAGGTGTTGAAGAAAATGGAGGATAAAGCGAAATCCATGCAGACAGTTAAGGACTTCTTACAAGTACAGCCACTCAGATTTAGCAGGAACTGGCCTTCCAGTGTCAGACAGGCCACAAAGAGGCAGATGCAGACACCCTAGAGGCAGATTCCAGCCCCAAGGCTCATAACAGGCTTAAACAATGGGGTGCTTCTACCTCCAGAAGCAGAGAAGACAAATCACAGCCATATAGGAAATAGTCCCAATGACTTTCCTCTGCCAATACCTAGCACTTATCTTTTGGCAGTCCCCTTAGGGGGAAAACTAGCACTTTTTTCACAAAATGGGTGCATGATCACCCAGGACAAATGTGTCTTGAATATAGTGTCCCAGGGCTACAGGTTCCACTTTCACACCCTGCCAAAGGCAAAAGGTATGCCAGACCTGCCACACAATCAATGGGCAGAGGCACAAAAGCAAGTTTCATCCCTCATGGACATGAGGGCCATTCAGCGAGTACCACAGCAAGAGCAGGGGGAAGGATTTTACTCAAGACTTTTCCTGGTACCCAGAAAGGACAAAGCCTGGCGACCAATACTGGACCTGTCTATTCTAAACACTTTTCTGGACGTTCCAAAATTCAAAATGTTGACTCTGCAGCAGCTTCTGCCCATGCTGGGTAAGAAGGCTTGGCTTGTAACTTTGGACCTAAAAGAGGCATACCTGCATGCCCCAATCAGACAATCTTGCAGAAGATACCTCAGATTCATAGTTGGCTCAATGCACTACCAATTCTCTGCATTGCCCTTTGCCTTATCTACTGCGCCCAGGGTCTTCACAAAATGCCTGGCTCCAGTAATTGCCTTTTGCAGACAAAGGGGGATTCAAATATATCCTTACTTGGATGACTGCCTTATTCAAGGAGAGAACAAGGACATTCTACTGAAGCATCTGGCATTTGTAAAAAGATTAATAATTTGCCTAGGGTACACGGTCAACGAAAAGAAATCAAAACTAGTACCCTCTCAAGAGATAATATTCCTGGGTGCAAGCTTAAATACAACTGCCCAGATGGCTTATCTCACGCAAGACAAACAAAGGCAACTGACTTCTTACTTCAAAATGTTGGCAACAATGACCCAGTTATCTGCAAGAAAAATTCTGCAGGCTTTGGGCTTCATGGCATCCTGCATTCTACTAATTCCATATGGAAGACTGCATATGAGGAAACTACAATGGTATCTAAAAAGTGTTTGGACTCAGCATTGCCACAGCCTAGAAACATTAATTACCATCATTCCTTGCCTGCAACAGGAGTTTTGATGGTGGGCACAAGCCTGTCACCACAACAAGGGACAACCATTTACTCTACCCACAGCCAGGCAGACACTAACAACAGATGCATCAGATTATGCCTGGGGTGCCCACATGGCAGGAAAATGTATTCAGGGCACATGGCCTGCAAGCCAAATACATCTTCATATCAATCAAAAAGAGATGCTAGCTGTTCAGAATGCCCTGACAGCCTTCAAGGACCTACTTCATCCAGTACAACTGCTGATAAAGATGGACAATACTACAGTCATGTGGTATATAAACAAGCAGGGAGGCACACATTCCTACCCCCTCTGCAGACAAGCCATGACTTTGTGGAACACAACATTGACAAGTACACCTGCAAGCACAATTCCTGCCAGGAAAGACAAATACTCTGGCAGACGAACTAAGCAGAAACCTCATGGATCCTCATGAGTGGAAACTAGATCCACAAATCTTCAGCATGATAACAAAGAATTGGGGATGCCCAGACATAGATCTATTTGCCTCCCCTCACAACTGCCAACTACAGAGATTCTGCACAAGGACTTAACACAAGCAAGCATGGAAAGTGGATGCTCTATCATTCAGCTGGAAAACCCTTACAGTATATGCCTTTCCTCCACTGCCTCTCCTCCCCAAGGTACTCCTAAAGGTCAGACAAGAGAAGTCAAAAATAATACTGATTGCCCCAGACTAGCCATGCCAGCACTGGTACCCAATCCTAAAGAGCTTGTTTCAAGGCCCAGCCTGGACATTACCTCAAATTCCTCATTTACTGACCCAACAAAACAATCAGATCCTGCACAGCCAACTCAGAACCCTAAATCTGACTGCATGGCGGATAATGTAACCATTCAGAACACACCTCTCTCTAAAGCAGTTATGGATGTTATTTTGGAGGCCAGGAGGTCCAGCACCAGAAAATCTTATGCAGAAAAATGGAGGAGATTCTGTGCTTGGAACCAGGCACAAGGAATTGACACGCTTGTACCAAATATTCCTCAAATTTTACAATACCTAACTGAGATGCTGGACAAAGGCCTATCCTTCTCATCAATTAAGATCCATGCCTCTGCCATTTCAGCTCATTACAATATGGACCCACCTATTTTTTCACATCCACTGCTAAGGCAGTACCTCAGAGGGGCCAAAAACATAAGACCTCCAAGGAGAGTGCCAATACCTGCATGCAACCTCAATTTTGTCTTGGAAAAACTCACACTGCCTCCTTTTGAGCCAGCCAATACAGCTGAGATAAAATTCTTATCATGGAAAACAGCTCTGCTCCTAGCAATAACTTCAGCAAGAAGAGTCTCAGAGTTACAGGCACTAATGGCTGTGGAACCTTTTATAATTTTCCATCCTGACAGGGTTTCTCTGAGGACAAACCCATCATTTATACCTAAGGTAGTGTCCAGTGTGGCTCTTAACCAAACCATTAATTTGCCTACCTTTTATCCAAACCCACAGAATAAGGGGGGAGAGACTTCTGCATTCTTTGGACATACACAGACAGCTACGCTTCTACTTGGACAAAACCAAAGCTTTCAGAAAAACTGAGCAACTTTTAGTGGCATATGCTGCGGGATCTCAAGGAAAAGCTATCTCAAAGCAGACTATTTCAAAATGGATAGGCCACTGCATTCGTTTCTGCTATTCACAACATGGCAAATCAGTGCCTAAGGGCATTAGGCCACATTCAACAGAGCAGCAGCCACTTCTGCAGCTTTCCTCAGAGGAGTACCAACCAAGGACATTTTGGAGGCTGCAACTTGGACTTCAGTGCACACTTCTACAAAGCACTACCACTTACCTCTTTACTCTAAATCCAGAGCAGGCTTTGCCACTGCAGTTCTGCAAGGCCTCATAGCCACTCCTAATTCTATTTAGGCCCAGCCACCCAACCTCAGCTTTGGGATTCAACCCAAGTGCAATGACTGCAACAGTGAAACACGATGAACATAGTACAGTTGTGTACCAACCATAAATGTAGATGTTCGAGTGTATTCACTGTTGGAGTCCAGGTTATCCTCCCACCATCCACCTTTCATTGCTGGGACTTATCTGTACTTCTCTATTCTATACAACCTATGTGGTGTATTTGCTTGTAGATGAAGGTAATGTTTATGTTAGTGCATGCATTTTTATTTGCAAAATTTCAGCCTATCCTTTTGGGGGCACCTGACATCTGGGGCAAGAAAAACTGAAGAAAATGGCATCGGCTGCATCTTTTATACCCCTGGTGCACTGACGTCAGGGAAGATGCGACAGCAACCGACGCCGGACCAAGACTTTGGAATTCGGGCCAACTGTGGGTAGCCTGCCAGCAGGATAACCCAAGTGTAATGACTGTGACAGTGAATACACCCGAACATCTACATTTATTGTAGGTACACAGCTGTACTTTTGTTATATCACTGTACGCTAAACAATAAGGGACATTCATCAGTACAACACATGCATATCTGTACCATATCCATCCAACCTCAACCCCTTTTCCCGTATGATAACATGAAAAAAAACCACAATGTATACTGTAGAAATTTTAATTTCAGAAAACACATATCACAGGACAGCGATAGTGCAGTAGTATTTGCCAGCTATGTGTACTACACCACTGGACACAATTTAGCACAGTCTCGCGTGACCTTGCAGATGTCTCATACTATGATCTGCTCTGCCCTGATCATGTAGAGACACATCTTGTCCTGGTTGCTCCACAACAGACAAGGATGGGATTAGAACACCATGTTAAGATGAAGGACCATGACTGTGAGGTGAAGGTGTTGTGACTGCAGTGACCTCAGCAGATGGGCCAGCAGTTAAATTCTGTGCAAGTTGGACCACAAACAGTGATTCTCAATGGCCAATGGTGGTTCTGTGGACACGTAGCCTGCCTCTCACAGGTTGCAATTTTCTGACCACAGTAATGGAATGCAGAATCCTGCTGGTAGCATAACACTGCTGCAGTACTGCGGAGACCAGAGTTCCTACCGACCATGCTACAGTTAGCAGACTCTCATTCTGATTGACCAATGTAGCAAAATCTTACTGTGTCTATGCTCTTGTCCTTAATGCATGACATGTTGCTGGTGTGCCACACAGTCAAGTGCACAGAAATTGGAACAATGCCATTGCTGTCACCATTTGTTTTCCTGCAGCAGGAAGTGGACACCCCCTGACACCTGGCCATGTACAATATCTGCTTGCCTACCACACCATGTCTCTTCAAACCATTCTCATCCTTTCCCTTAGCCTACTACTCCTAATACCTCTATACCATGCAACGTCCTATTCCTCTTGCAAATTACCCCCTTCTTTCCTATCCTGTCTTCACCCTGCCATCACCCCTAACACACATCATAACTCTGCCACTTCTCATTTCCACACTATATCCTCCACTCTAGTGCTTCCAAACCCACTTCTCTACTTTAAACTAAAACTCCTATCCTCCTCAATGAAACATCATATTCCCAAAGCACTATTGTACCTCCCACCAGACTCAAGGAGCAAACCCAAATCTCTGCTCTCATTCCCATTTAACTGCCTATGCCTAGCAGGAGACAAACACCCCAATCCAGGACCTAATACCAGCATCAGTCCATCTCCCCCCATTACCACCCATACTACCAACCATAAATACCTCAAGATCTTGACCATCAATAACCAGAGTCTAAGAAACAAATTAGCCCACTTCCACACTTGGCTATCCCATAACCAACCTGACATAGCAGCTGTCTCTGAGACATGGCTAAAACCCAACATTTCAGACTCTGAAATACTACCCCTGGGTTTCAAGTACTTAGACAAGACTGTCTAAAAAAGAAGGGTGGAGGAGTAGCCTTAATCTACTCTAGCCTACTCTCCATCACTCCCTACCAAAATCCTATTCCACAGTTCAACAATGCTGAACTAGTCATAGGAAACCCAAACTACATAACCAGAAAAGCATTTGTGTTATAGCCCTCTATATCCCCCTGGGAACAACATTAACACACTTGAGGAAATTCTTCTATGGGCCTTATATAATATCAAGCTTGAGACATACATCCTAGGAGATGTGAACATTGACTGGAACAAAATTACTGCCAATAACCCCACCATTTCAATCAATCTATGTAATTTCACTCAACTCACAAATGCTATAACCAGACCTAATAAAATAAACCCCCAGGTTCCATACTGGACTGGATCCTTGTCTCCCACGCAAACAAAGTCTCCCACACTGGCACTTTGCCATACTCTATCAGTGATCATTTACCAGCCTTCATTCATAGAGCAACCCCCTCTTCTCCTCATCTACACAAATATATCCATACTTGGAATCTCAACAACTTTAACCCTACAACTTTTTTTCCAATTCTCTCAAACTGATAAATTGGGACACTCTAAAAACTCTACCTCTGGACAGTGCTGTTGAATTCTTCAACTCAGCCTTCTTAGACACTCTTAACTCCCAAGCCCCTCCAAGAATAAAACATATAAAAACCAATTCCGCCTCTTGACTTAGTAAAGATACCAAAACGCTCATGCAGCAAAGGGACAAGACCTGGAAACTCTACCATCATAATATGCACCCTGACACCCTTCTTAAATATAAACAACTCCACAAAAAATGTATCATACAAGAAAAAAAGTATACTATATTAAACTCCAGTCTAACCACTCCTCTAATCCCAAACAATTCTGGAAATCCATCAACTCACTTCTCAACCCAGGCACCAAAAACAACCCTTGCTCTGACACTAGTAAATCTGACCCAGAAACAGCTGCTCTGTTCAACTCCTTCTTTATTAATTCTATAGCAGAACTCACTAAAACATTCCCAAACAACAACACCTCCCCCCAAATCAAACCCTCTGCCCAAACTTCCACCCCAAACTCACCTCCCATATTCCACCTCAAACGCATCCCCACCTCATATATAAAAAAACCTTTCTAAGCTTAAGCCTTGCTCCAATGCTCCTGACAATATATCCTCACTCTTTTTAAGAATTGCAGCAGACAGCATTGCCATCCCCATTAGCATACTCATCAACAGATCCATACAAGAATCATATGTCCCCAAACTGTGGTGTGCAGCCTTTATCCTACCCCTCCATAAAGGAGGCAAAAATAATAACATCTCCAACTTCTGACCCATAGGAATTCTCTCCACTGTTTCAAAAATCCTTGAGAAATGTATACACCTCCAGCTCATGCCATTCATTACATAGTTTCATAGTTTCATAGTATACTACTAGGCTATCTGCCCTGGGGCATTTGTAAGCCTAGCCATAGTGATGTGGCTTTTGCCACCCCATGAAATGGTACAAAAATGTACAGAATAAATCTAGAATACTGTGCCTCTGTCTAGTAGTGACACAATGAAGGTCCCCTTATATAATAGAATTAGTTTACTGTGCCCCTGTCTAGCAGTGACACAGATGTGACCCCTGGGGTAAACTTACGATCTCCCATCCACTCATCAAGATTTCTCTTGAAGAGAGTCAGTGAGAGGCTCTGCCTAATACGAACTGGGATCCTGTTCCAAAGCATGGGAAGCCTCTGGGTTATGAATCTATCCCTACAGCATGTCCTATTCATACTTGTGCCAATGTTTAAGTCTTTAGCTCTCATGGTCCTGCTGGATTTGGATTTTTTGAGGTGGAGCATGTCCATCAGATCCTGATTGGACATGGCCTTGTACGTCAGGCAGAGATCACCTCTGAGCAGGCGATATGCTACTGAATAGAGCTGAAGTTTCTTTAGTCTGGCGGAATAACACATATGTTGGAGACCCTTGATCCTTTTAGTGAGGTACTTTTGTGGTCTTTCCAGCTGTTGCAAGTGCCGGGTGAGGTACATACCAAATGGGACATTGTACTCAATCATGGGTCTGATAAGGGAGGAATATAGGGGTACAATGACATCCTTGGATCTGGATGTGAATCCCTTCATGATGAGGTGTGCAAGGTAGAATGTTTTTCTAACCACTTTGGCAACGTGGGTGTCAAATGAAAGGTCGCTGTCTACTTGGGTCCCTAGGTCTCTGATTACTTTTTCTGTACTCAGTGGGTTGCTGTCTATGTGATAATTTGTGGGTACTTTGTTTTTTCCAAAAGGGATGACTATACATTTTTTGGCATTTAGTTTAAGGCCGTGACTACAGCACCAGTTGTCCGTTTCAGTGAGGCCTTTTTGTAGGATGTGTGTGTCTGCTGGTGTATCGACTATGGCGCCTAGTTTGCAGTCATCTGCAAACTTTGTCAGCCACAGCCCTCCCATCTTTGCTTTAACATCTGAGAAATAAATGCCGAACAAAGTGGGGTCCCAGGACAGATCCCTGTGGGACACCACTTGTGACTGGCTTTGAGTCTGACATTGCTCCAGCGATTTTAACTTTATGGGTTCTGTCCTTTAGCCAGTTTGCAACCCATCTAGTGACATCAGGGTTTACTTTTAAGCTGTTTAGCTTATCTATGATGCCTGAGTGGGGTATTGTGTCGAAGGCCTTAGCCAAGTCCAGGTATGCTGTATGGACTGCTTTGCCCTCATCAATGGCTCTAGTGACTGTTTAGAAAAAGTCAACCAGGTTTAAAAGGCAGGATCTGCCCTTTACAAAGCCGAACTGGGTGGGGGCAAGTGTCTGTAGGTCCCCTATGTCTCTGTTTATGAGTTCCATAATGATTCTTTCCATAGCTTTGCAGACCAGGCTAGTTAAGCTTATGGGGCAGTAGTTTCCAGGGTCTGTAGAGGCACCCCCCTTGTGGAGTGGGACCACTGTTGCTGTATGCCAGTGTTCAGGTACATATCCCGAAGTAAGGCTAAGGTTAAATAGCATTTTTATGTGTGGGTTTAGCTCCTCTTGGAGTTCACGTAACATGCACCCCGGGATACCATCAGGTCCCATTGATGCTGTGTTTTTTGCTTTGTTTAGGGCGGTTCTCACTTGGACATCTGAGATGACAGGGAGATTACATTCAGCTGGGATAAGTATTTCTTCTTTTGGGGGTGAAGAAGGCGAGAAATTTGCACTGAACCTGTCAGCCAGAATGTTAGCAATATCTGTGGGTTCAGTGTATTTTTTGTTGTTGTGACCCAACTCTGAGCATATCTGAGGGTTTCCGCCCAGGTTTCTAACATAGCTGAAGAAGGCTTTGTGGTTATCTTTAGTGTCCTTAGCGATTTTTATCTCAAAGTTTGCCTTGGATGTTTTTATGAGAGAACGTAGTTTTCTGCTAATGTTGATCAGAGATGTCTTCCCTTCATGGGATTTCGCTCTGACGTGTAGTAGCTTCCTTCTTTTGTTATACAATTTGTTTATGCCTGAGGTCCACCAGACAGGATGCTTACATTTGGTGGAGAGGGACTTGGATTTGTTTGGGATTGCATGATCCATGCATTCTTGGAGATGTCCATAGAAAGCATTTGTGAAGGATTCGGCATTGTGGGATGTGGTATCCACTGGCACAGTGGGCTTAAAGGATACCATCTCAGTCTTAAGAAGAGTGAAGTCTGCTTTTGAGAAGTTTTTCACTGTGGTCTTTTGTGCTGGGGGTGGAGGTGGGATATGTATATCCAGGGTGATTAGTTTGTCGTCAGATCTCACTAGTGAGGGGTATACTTCCGGTGTGGAGCATTTTGTCCCCATGTTTGTGATGATCAGGTCTAGTATATTATCTCCCCTAGTGGGAGAGGTGACTAGTTGTTCCAGTGCATTTGAATTTATGAATTCCAGGAACCTTTGGGCTAGGGTATTAGGGCTAGAATAATGTACCCAATCTATGTTTGGGTAGTTGAAGTCTCCCAGTATGATGGTATTTTGTGATACATTCATATCCTCCAATGTCTTCAGGAAGGCTGAGTGGGGTTCTTGAGATTGGGAGGGTGGTCTGTAACATGCTACCAGTTGTATAGCAGTTTTGCCTATGATTAGTTGCACCAATATGGTCTCTGATGCTTCATGTGTTGCTACTAACCTGGAGGTGTGGGTGTCCTTTATGAATATGGACACTCCCCCTCCCTTTGTGGTTCAGCCCGGGTTTTGGGGCCGAAAAGCATGATACGAGGTATAGCCTGGTAGCGCTGGGGTGCTCTCAGGAGCCTTGAACCAGGTTTCAGTTACTGCACAGACGTCGATGTTCTCCATGCTGAGGAGTGCATCAAGTGCCTGCATCTTGAGATTTAGACTTCTGGCATTGAGCAGCATTACCCTTAGTTGTTTTCCATTTTTATTTTCTAAGGAGGTGGGTTTGTCTTTTGAGCCTTGCCTAAAAAAGGCACTATGGGGGTGGCAAGAGCCTTAGCCAATATCCGGAAGCCCAGTGGTGAAAGGTGTAAGCCATCCCTTGCGAAGCAGCGTGGCTTGTCCAACATATCATCCCAGGCAGACAGACATTGGATCCCCTTAGAATGACACCAGTACTTGAGCCAATTGTTAAAGCTGATCATCTTGTCTTTGTATTGTGGTATCATTCTTGGTGAGGGCAAGATGCTGCTCAGGGTCAGGGTCATACCAGCCTGGGCTACATAATCGGAGACCTCCTCTATGTCTCTTTTCATGTAGTCCAGGGAGGTACGTCTCAGGTCATTCACACCAGCATGGACAATGACGGAGTCATATTTGTACTTGCTTTGGAGTGACCTGAGTGCGTGTGTTATGTGGCGGATCCTAGCTCCTGATAGACAGCTCACAGTCACCTTCTCCTTGTTCAGCCTGGTCAGTGGGACATCAGTGTGTCTGACTATGGAGTCACCTATTACTAGTGTATCAGGCAAGGTGTTTGGCCTTAAGAGCTGCGATTGGTCGACACACTGATTTATTGAAGTATGTGTTGCATGTGTTTTGTTTTGAGGTGGTGGATTTTTGGATGTCTGCTTTTTGGTTGTTTTGGTAAGTTTTTCATTAGAGCCTCCGAGTATGTCTTTGTGTTTTTATGTGTTTGGTTTGCAGTTGTGGTAGGTCTATGTGGGACTGGGAGTGTTGTGTGTGTGGTTGCCATCTCCTCCTGTCTGGTCATGCCAGCCCTGAGTTGAGAGAGTTCAGCCTCCAGTTTGGCTATATAGTTGCATCTCTCACATGTATTTGTGTTTGTTGGGAGATGGAGAGGGTTGTCTGTGTACATGAGACAATTGTAGCATTGTCTCAAGATGCCCAGATTGACCAACTGAACTGGAGACGACGCCAGTAATCTACCACTCGACATGCTAGAACAGTATAAGGGAGTGGTATACCTTTAAGGGAAGTGGGTATTCACAGGGGTGGTAAGTAGATGTAGTGCTTTACTTAGTACGAGAGTGCTTACTTAGTAGAGAAGTATTGAGAACAAGTGCTAGGCTTATAATACAGTGAGTAGTCTGGTTATACTAAGAGTAGAGCTTCCTTAAGGGAAATTTTGAAGAGCAGACTTGGCGGAGCCAGAAAAAGTTTAACCTTGTTTAACCGGCGCTGCGCTATGTGCATGACCGCGCAAAGCCGTACAAACGTGGATTTTAAACAGTGAACTACAAAAGAGCTAGAAATGGTCCAAAACAACCAATTACTACAGCTTCTTGTGCTGAGGTCACTTCCCCCAAGGACAGGTAGGCTGCTCAAGGCTCCCCACTCCCACTGGTGAGCAAAGAAACTTCCTTCTATCCAAGTAAGGTAATGGACAACACAGGAACTACACCACAACCCAGAGTACAGCAATGCCTGTAAACTCGTCTAAACTAGTCGAGGAAGGCGGGAAAACAAGGATTATTTTTTTTTGTTTTTTTTGGTAGAAACACACAGAAAATGCAGAAACAGTGATAAATTAGTTACACAGGCTAGCACACTTTAGTGGGCAGCCTCCACAGTTAAATTAAACAAACAAACAAGCAAACTTTCGATCAAATTCGACTAAAATGTAACTTTAAGTGCAGATTTTAAAATAATGCAGCAATCAGTTAAGAAACGGTTCAGGCTAGTTCAAGGTAAGCTACAGAAGCTATTTCAATTACACATAACCAACTCCTCACCCCAACACAGCATGGGTTCCATCCTGGCTTTAGCACAATAATAGCTCTTCTCTCTTTTCTAGGCATTGTAAACCATGCCTCTCCAAGGCTTTCCCACCTTCTTCATCACCTTTCCAATCTTAACTTCTCACAAAACACCATTACCTGGTTCAGCAGCTACCACTCTGACAGATCTCAGGCAGTAAAATGGAAGACTGGCACCTCAGCCTTCCTTCTCACCCCAACCGGGGTACCCCAGGGATCCATTCTTGGCCCTGTGCTCTTCAATATGTTCATTAATGATTTCCATGCAGCCATTTCTAACACTAAGATAGTACAATATGCAGATGACTCAACTTTAGTTTGCTCTGCATCAAACCTCCCTGAGCTCCAAACAAAAACTCAAACTACCTTCTCAACTACTGAGAAATGGATGCTCCAAAATCACCTCTCTTTGAATGCCAACAAATCAAAGATCCTTCTATTCTCTCCCTCAAAATCTATCCGCCTAGACAAAACCTCTTTCAAGATTACAAGCCTTGCCAACTCCACTATAGAAGCTGTTCCTTTTGCTAAACTTCTTGGGGTCACTATTGACAAACACCTAAAATTCGATACCCATATTCAGCTAAATATAAAGAAAACCCATCAGAAACTTGGCATGCTGTACAGAAACTCCCACTTCCTCTCCCCCTCAACAAGACAGACCCTTGCCACTACCTTCTTACTACCTTCGCTAATGTATGGTGCTCCCCTACTAACCAACCTATCTTCCCCCATCTCTTCTAAACTAGAATCCTGTTACAATAAAATCTGAAAGTTCGCCAATTCTTCCAAATAGTCCATTCACCACTGTAAACCTCTCCACCAGCTGCAATGGCTACAACTCTGAAACTACCTTGACTACCTCCAACTCATCACCTCTCACAAGCTTATTTTCAAACCAACTATATGCCCAGCACTAACAAACATCTTAACATTATACACCCCAAACAGAACTTTAAGATCTACCCACCAAAATCTAATCTCTGTTTATAAACCAAACCGTCCTGCTGGTCAGCTTCTCCTATCCTTTTCCGTCGTCAAAAAATGGAATTCTCTCCCTCCATTTCTAAGAATGTCTGAGAACTCTGAACACTTCAAAACCCAGCTGCATTCTTACCTCTCCCAAAAATGGTAATGCAATTGCACTCCACCTACCTAACCTGCTTAATACATAAATACTTTATAACACACAAAGTTTGTTCTTCCTTTCACACTATTGATTAACAATATGTACTACCTTCATGCTAACGCTACCTCTATACCACTCTCAGAGGATTTAAACCTCTGTATTAATTTAACTCATGCTAATATTCATGCATAAAGAACTCATCCATGCTAATGTTACTTCTATATAATTCTCAGATGATTTAAACCTCCGTATTAATTTAATCTTGTACTACTGTTCTCAACCACTAAACATGTAAATATGCTTTACATCCTTCTCCAAGCTGCTGTTTAACTTGTGTTTAGTTTTTGCTATTTTGTATGTAAAATTTGCTTAGTTTGCTTCTGTTTCCACTATGTATTGTACTTCATATATAGAGCTTGTACAATGTATTACTGGAGCTTTTCTCCACGGGCCTCCACTGAAAACAGGATCTTTGAGCCCAGTGGACCTCCCTGGTCATCAAACTGGAAATAAATAAATCAATAAATAATACATCTACCCTATTTCTAGCTGTTGTGTGCAACTGCCAGCAGCAGTGCTCTCATCTGCGATGTGTTGGTCAATAGCCTCACTCTGTTCAAGATCCACTGTGGCAGCATCCTCTGAATGGCTAGAGAAGTGGACCTCCACATCTGAAGCTACATCTGCTGCAAAGACACTGACAACCTCAAGGATGGACTTTCCAAACAATTCAAGGTACTATGTGCCAGGTGGCCATCCTACCATGCTGAGACAGATCGGAAAAACATTGTGATCGCTGGATGGGCTGCTTGATGATAAATATCACTGATGTACTACAAGATACAAAGACACAGATCAGGGCAATATGGCTACATCACATGATGATATCATAAAAGACATATATATATATATATATATATATATATATATATATATATATATCAATTTAATATTACAAATACTAATGACTTCATTTGCAGTCTACTGTATGTATGTTTCATGAAATGTACATAAAATAAGTATATAATCTCTTTACATGGCCAACATTCATGACATATGTGATGCATAATGCATGCACACACACCTAGCAAACACTCATGGGAAGATGATGGTGTTGCACCGGGATGAACTTCATAGGATCATCATAGGATCATAGGAGGTTACTAGGCTAACAGCCCCAGGGCTCTTACGAGCCTAGACATTTCAACATGTTTTCCCAAAGGCATCTGGTTCAAACATACACTAAAATCAGTGCCTATTGCCCCTATCTAAGAGGGACACAGGTGGAATCCCAGGGTGAATTTCTGGTTACCCATCCAATCATCCAAATTATGCTTAAATAGGGCCAATGGGGGAGGGGCTTTGTTTAGCATGAATAGGAAGCTTGTTCAAAGGTGAAGCAACCTCTGTGAGACAAATCTGTCTCTCCAGCAAGTTCTGTTGATGTCACATATCAGGCTAAGGTATTATGAGTGAGTGACCTGTGTGCCATTTGACTTGCAAATGTACATTTCCATTAAAGGTGGGTCAGTGATTGCTCTATATGCAAGGCACAGGTTGCCTCTGAGCACTCTGTACAACACAGAGTAAAGTGACAATAATTTAATTCTGTCCGCATAAGACAGATCTTGAAGACACTGATTTTCCTTTGCAAGGAACCTTTGTGTTCTTTACAATTGCTGCAGATGTTTGGAAAGGAACTTACCAAAGGGAGCGTTGTACTCTACTATTGGCCTGCTGAGGGAAAACTACAGGGGGGGGGGTTATAACTTTTTTTTTTCTGGAGACTGTGCTCTTACTTATGAGATGTGCAATATAAAATGCCCTTCTTACCACTGTAGAGACATTGTTATCGAAGTTAAGGTTGTTGTCAACCTGTGTGCCCAGATCTCTCACTACTGACTGTGTGCTTAGGGTATTGTTATAGATGTTGTAGTTTTCAGGAACATCACCCCTGCCAAAGGGGATGATAATGCATTTTTTGCATTAAGTTTAAGACCATAACTTTGGTACCAGTCATTAGTCTGTATAAGACCTTCTTGCAGGATGTTGACATCACTAGGGGTTTCATTGATCACTCCCAGTTTGCAGTCATCAGCAAACATTGTCAGCCACAGTCTTTTAGCTTTAGCCTGTACTTCAAATAAGTAGATTCTGAAAAGTAGGGGTCTGAGACCCAATCCCTGTGGAACACCACAGGTTACCAGTCTGTTGGAGGAGGTGGAATTCTCTTTTGACTGTATAAGTTCCATGTAGGGAAAAAAAACATCATTACTGTTCATATCAATTACAACATTAACTAGATGAGAACAGTTAAAACATACGGATTGTGTGACCACTCATATGTGCACTGAATGTTTGACATGCACATACCACTCATATGTGCACTGAATGTGTGACATACACATACCACTCATGTGTGCACTGAATGTGTGACATGCACATACCACTCATATGTGCACTGAATGTTTGACATGCACATACCACTCATATGTGCACTGAATGTGTGACATACACATACCAGTCATATGTGCACTGAATGTGTGACATGCACATACCACTCATATGTGCACTGAATGTTTGAAATGCACATACTACTGATATGTACACTGAATGTGTGACATACACATACCACTCATATGTGCACTGAATGTGTGACATGCACATACCACTCATATGCGCACTGAATGTGTGACATACACATACCACTCATATGTGCACTGAATGTGTGACATGCACATACCACTCATATGTGCACTGAATGTGACATGCACATACCGCTCATATCTGCACTGATTGTGTGACATACACATACCACTCATATGTGCACTGAATGTGTGACATGCACATACCACTCATATGGGCACTGAATGTGACATGCACATACCGCTCATATCTGCACTGAATGTGTGACATACACATACCACTCATATGTGCACTGAATGTGTGACATACACATACCACTCATGTGTGCACTGAATGTGTGACATACACATACCACTCATGTGTGCACTGAATGTGTGACATGCACATACCACTCATATGTGCACTGAATGTTTGACATGCACATACCACTCATATGTGCACTGAATGTGTGACATGCACATACCACTCATATGTGCACTGAATGTGTGACATGCACATACTACTCATATGTACACTGAATGTGTGACATACACATACCACTCATATGTGCACTGAATGTGTGACATGCACATACCACTCATATGTGCACTGAATGTGTGACATGCACATACCACTCATATGTGCACTAAATGTGTGACATGCACATACCACTCATATGTGCACTGAATGTGACATGCACATACCGCTCATATCTGCACTGAATGTGTGACATGCACATACCACTCATATGTGCACTGAATGTGTGACATGCACATACCACTCATATGTGCACTGAATGTGACATGCACATACCGCTCATATCTGCACTGAATGTGTGACATGCACATACCACTTGTATATGCACTTGAGGGCATTGATGCAGAGTGACCTAGGAATGGTAAGAAGGACACAGTATTAATGGAGGTCAGCTACAGGATTAACAGCAAGGACAGGTATGAAACATACCTAATATACCACTGACAGGCTCCTGCTGTGGAGAGGTTGTGGATTGTAATGTGGATCCTGCAGTGAGGAAGTAAAGGGAAAGGCAGCACAGTCACATATTTAGCAAAATAAATACTGACAGCATCAGATATACAACACAGTAGTATTGGCTGCATATACTCATGTGATAGCATTGCAACTTTTCACCACCAGATGGACCTGTATTGACCAATATTGACAAAAATGTCCAGTATCATACATGCTACACATTGTTGAAAGCTTTGGCAATGTTGCTGTAACATATCTGGTCTGTCTGCACTTGAAAATGAGGGGATAGTTGGCATAATGGTGAAGGTGCTTACCTTACAACCACAATGTAAAGTTTGATCCCTATATGGGGTAACTGGCTAGGCTTAAAATGGCCCACAAGGGCAGTTAGCCTATTATGAACCTACCCATCCTGTTAAAATACATGGCTTTTCTCTCCACTGGATGTACCTGTAGTGTTAAATGGTAAGGAAACAACAATATAACAGTAAACAACAAAGCCATGAAATGACATGGAGGTGCCAACAAGGTAGTGTTAACAGCAACAGTACAGATACACTTATCTGCTGATCCCAGGTGTAAGCCCAAAGTAGATGGACCTGTGAATATTAATGCAAACAGCCTTATAAATTAATTAATTTATTTATTTATTTATTTTACACTTGTTGACCGGGCTAGTCCAACTGGATATATGTCTATTTTCAGTGGAGGCCCGGGGAGATAAGCTCCACATGCACAAGAAATTTTAAAAAGGCATTGATACATTGCACAAACAAAATGGAAACAATGTATCATTGTGTTGGGCATAATAACAAGAAAGAAATTTCCTGGTCTGAGCAGATGTAGAATTCATATCAAGAAATAGGACAGTGGTAACTAATTAATTATATAGTCACTCAAAACATGACAACAGCAAAAAAAAAAAAAAAAACACCACCAAAATAAAAATTAAAAAATAAAAACTAATGGTGTGAACTAGCTATGGATATTTACACCAAATTTGTACAAGGCAAATATTCTACTGTAAAGTTTCACAAGAAATCATAGTTTGTAACAGCTGTTGTTAAACATTCAAAGTATGTACAAGAATATTAATTAACTGTATAGTCACATACACCTTATTGTCAAAGAAGAAGAAGAAGCAGGATTCTATTTGTAAGAGGGCTAAAATCTAGGGGAAGTTTAGATAGTTTGTCTGGGTTAACACAGGGGCATAACCAGTGCGATTTAAGATAGGGTTTTAGTTTGTTTTTAAATAAGTTGGTTGATGCTAGGGAGGTTGTTCCAGGTTTTGCCAGCTGTATTAGATAATAATGTGTCTCCAGCTGAATTGTTAGTTTTATTAGTTTGTACTAGGAGTTTGTTAGCTGAGCGTAGGGTTTTCAGATTGTTACAGGGGGTGACAAGGGTAGAAAGTATTGGTGTGTTTGTTGGTTGATACAGAATCTTATGGGCAACTATTAGTTGGTTCAACAGTATTAGATTTGATAATTCTAACCAGCCTATTTGATTTAGATTGATACAGTGATGGGTTCTAAAGGTAGACCCGGTTGAAAACCTGGCGATATTGTTGTAGCAGGTAATTAGCTTGCTCATGTTCTTTCTACTTAGTTTAGTGTAGCTAGGGGAGGCATAAAGTAAGGTAGAGATGAGGAGGGTATGGGCTATAGTGGTCCTGGCTAGTGGAGTCAGGAAGGGTTTGATCCTGTAGAGGGAACCTAATTTTTTATTCACTGTTTTTATAGTGTTATTTATATGATATTCAAAAGTGAGGTTATTATCAATTAGTACACCAAATAGTTTTGTAGTAGGATCAGGAGATATGATAGTGCCATTGCTAGATGTTACAGTAAAGTTAAGTGGGGAGGCCCTACACGTAGGGGTAAATAGTAGCATCTTTTTTTTGGGGGGTTCAAGAGGAGACACCGATCCAGAAACCAGTTTTCAACTATGTTAAAGATATTTTGGGTTAAAGACTTGAGTTCTAATGGGGAACTGGCTGAACATATAAGTGTGGAATCATCCACATATTGGATGCAGGTAGCTTGGGGGATTACAGAATGAAGGTAATTTATAAAGACAGAGAAGAGGAGATGACTCACTATGGAGCCTTGAGGGACACCAAGGGTAACTGGGAGGTGGGAGGACAAGGTATTTTCCCAAAGTATAGCCTGTTGCCTATTGTTTAGATAGGACTAGAACCACTGTATAGCAAGCGCATCCATTGACAGTTTTTTAAGTATGTTAATGAGGAGGTGGTGGTTAACCATGTCAAAGGCTTTTGACAGATCATTAAAGAGGGCTGAGGACAGAGTGTCATTGTTTTGATTTCTGTTAATGCAGTTGGTGAAGGATAAAAGAGCAGTGTTAGTGCTATGAAATGGTCTGAATCCATGTTGGCAGGTGGCTAGTAGGTTTTTGTCTGGTAGATAGCTTAAAAGTTGCTTATGAATGCATTTCTCCATTATTTTTGCCAATGGGGATAATATAGATATAGGTCTATAGTTGTATAGGTCTTTGGAATTACCACCTTTGTGCAGGGGATAATGTGAGAAACTTTCCAGATAGATGGGATGGTTCCTTCAGAAATAGTTCTATTAATGAGGATGGATATGTGGTAGGCTATGGCTTTTGCTGCTTTTTGCAGATATTCTGCAGGTAGTAGGTCAGCAGAGAGTGTGGTGGGTTTAAGTTTCTGGATAAGTTACAGACGAGGGATGTGGGAACAGGTTGAAAATTAAATGTGGGGGGGCTGTTGGAGTTGACAGAGTAAGAGTGTATGACACCAGGGGTTAACTGTTTGGCAAGGGATTGAATGGTTTCTGTGAAAAAAGTGTTAAAGGAGTTGGCTATTTGAATGAATGTTTAAATGTTGTTTGGGCTGCTGTGGCTGTAACTCAGATATACCAACACATGTAATTATACTTACAGTTATCATCTTCACCCTGTGTGGAAGTGTGTCCATAGCTCACCTGTGCTGATGTATATCAAAAACAGCAATAGGTGAATATGCATGCTACAGAATTATGCAATGATTGTCTCAATGCACATCCTTGTAATGGAAATAAATAGATACATGTCTACAGATTCAGTCCCACCACCAGGTGTGCATTGCTCCCCTCTTGCTGTATACAGTGAGGCCAGAAATATTGTGATGCCATCAGGGGTCAAGTGGTAGTCCACCACCAGTGGCATCTCTCGATCTCTCATAACATGTGACTGTATTGGCTGCATGAAGAATCATGTCTGAACAGCATTGTCTACAGGCCTCACAGAACTAGTTGTGGCCTGCAAATGCATTGATAATGTTAGTGAGGCCCATCCAGATTTCATTTCTCCAAACAGTATCACCTGAATGGCCTATTAGCCTCCATCCATGTTGGTGGAGTGCATCAATTATGATGTCATTGTGCTAGTGGGGGAGAAGCTGTCACTTCTGGACAGTCGGCCATCTGAAAGACAGTGATACTCACAATATAATATTCATGTTTGATCCCATTTATGCATTTCATTCTGTGAACAGCATATGTCAACATAAACATTATGCATTTTAGTGCATTGAAATGTCTGTATAACACTGTGTGTGATGAATACTAATGTGACACATTACAAGTAATAACAATGTCTTCATAGATAACATTGGTAAAATCAATTACAGTTTGTGAGTGGGATTAGAACCTCTAACAATACACATATATATTTTGTGGAGGACCAAAGCCAACAGTAGTATGCTACATGAGTCTGCTTTCATGTCACATTTAAATACTACAAAAAATAACAATCTGAAGACCTTACGGACCACGTGGGTAAACCTAGGATCCATTGCCAGGCCCTACATGGTATGGATACATAGTACATTGAGACAGTACTGATAATGCCTTTGTAAAGAATCATCATTGAGGACATATCCATAACAGCAACGGCACATGTTTATAACAGTTTTGTTAAGAGACATGCAATAAGAAATGTCCATAATATCAGCATCATGTACTAAGTACAGACAGTGTCGGAATCCGTAGCACTCCGTGGTTACACCCTATAGTGCAAGGAATTACCAGTAAGAATTGTGGATGATACGTAAATCAGCTTTCATATATTTTTAACATTTGCAATGAAAGTCTGCCAATACAACTGCATATGGGACTGAAATAAACTATTTAGAAGGAGAGCATCTGTATGCATAAAATTCAAGACATCACTCCAGTAACTTATGACCATTTCTGTTAAAACTACCATTTTGAGTAAATATGAATTTAAGCATGTACCTTTCGAAATGAGTAACTTCAACAGATGTACAAATCACCGCAACAGAAATTCTACAAATTATCAATGTGCCTCTCATTCTGAATCACAGAATCAAAGTGCACCTTGTGTGCACCCAATTTTAAGTACCATTTGCACCATACATAATTAATTAGGTTAATTAAAATTCAAGTTTTTGTAATCCCATTCATGGACATCATCTGCGTAAATTGCCATTATGCACCGAAACACCCAGGTGCACTGTCTAAACACCCAATAGGTATTGATAAATGGTACCATGTATAGCATGTGCCCATTATCGTCCAATGATCAAATAACAGACCTCAGCGCCACTTTCAAACACTGATTTTGATACGTTTACTGATCAGACCATTGCTAAATGCAAACTGAGTGGCACCTTAGTGAGCATTGTTCTAGTTTTTATTTTTTCAGATTTCTTCTACTTGAGGATCATGATGGCTTCTTTGAGGAGCCTGAGACATGTCTGTGCACCCAACTGAACCGACAAGGAGATGACCCAGATGTTGACAGTGTACTTCTGTTTGAAGCACAGGATGAGAGCCAGACCCAAGAACTTTGCTTTGATCAACATGTGGAACTGGATCATGAGGGTGCATCAATGGAGGACAGGGATGGACCGCACTGGAGTGCAGGTTCGTCAGTGCTATGATGACCTCCATCAGAGGCACATGAAGGAGCCTCAAAGGAGGGTCACTGAGGTGTGGATGCAGTCTGCAGATCCCAGAACTGCAGATGTTACAGTAAGTAACAATATTCCTCATATACCTGAGCATTGCTACAGACTTTACAGATATACCTCTGTACCATATATATCATATAGATGTTTTTCTAACCATGTATTAGCTGCTGTAATAATTAGCTTGTGGGGATAATAAAGTGGACTTGGTAAATACTGTCCTCTTAACTATGGGTTCTCTACCCATGTTTTTTTTTATGTACTACAGTGTATAATATGCATAAGTATGTCCTTTGCAGATGTACATATGTTTTACAACACCAAAGTACATAATTTCACAGAACATCTGTACTCGTGCATCACAGATGACTATAGCACCAAGGCCATGGATGACCTGCTCGTTTCATACCTTTCCATTATGCTCCCATTATATCACCTATTGGACCGTTCCAAGTTGGAATACAAGCACATGTATAACTTTCTTACATCATTCCTCCTAAACAATTACACAGACATTTTCATTTAAAAAAATAATGCCTGTTTCATTGCTTATGCATGTTTTTAGTTATGTGTTGATAGATGTTATTTCTTTACTATGAAAGGTCCAAAAATTGTATGCATTTTCCTTATTCATCTGTTTACCACAACATTTATAGGAAACACCTGCAGTGCCTGTTTTTCACAATGGAACTCTTGTTAAATGTTAGCTTAGCCTGTAAAGCAGCCGGCTAGCATGCTTAATCTTTGTCATGTTTTGGGTTCACTTTGGCATGTTTTGGGTTCCAAACCATATAGGGGAAACATATATCTGTACCTGTTACCTTGGCTAACTTCATCCATAACATTTTTTGAAGAACCATATTGCAATAGTTTATATTAAAGTTTATGTTGTGCAGGGTAATGCTTCTCTAATACAGTTTTGAATTTCCAGGAATATGGCTGCAATCTGTAATGTTCTAATAACATCACCTGTTGAACAACAGTGTTTGGAGAGCAGAACTTGTTTAACAGTAGTATGCATTTACTGTTAGCCCAACTTGTAAAGACACACAGGCCAGGATATTTACATTTTGGTGTGCTGCGTATTCAAATCTGGAAAAGGGACACATATATCTGAAACTGCTATCCTGTTTTAATATACCCATAACATTTATTTATAGAAGCATATTGTGCTTATTGATTTTAATGTATATTTTGAGTTTACTGGCAAAAAACTTGGTTATTCATTGAATTCCTACTAATATATAATCTATAACATTCCAATAACATCAGCTATTTAACTGTGAGGGTAGTATATCTTGTTAAATCCTGTTATATGTCTGAGCATTTTTGGTTAATATTGTATACTTTGTAAAAATGCTAGAAATGTTTTTTTTCTCATAAAACATTGAAGACAATAGTAGAACAACATCATTCTCAAATTTTGAGGGACTGGGATGGACAGATAGTTGAAATGAAAAATATGGAATAAGTACATATTTTCCTAGCGATGTGCAATTTAACAAGGAAAAATGTCCTTGACTCCTCACACATGCCTTTCTGTGTCCTTAATGTACAGCAACGTGTGGTTCTGTTTACATAAACTGTATGCTACATGACACTTTCACACTGCCTGAGGAATGCATGCTCCATCTTACAGTTATTGTACCTGAACACAGTGGTCATATGAATGTATTTCTTCAGCAGTTTAGCTACATGAGCATTACATGTTCATACATTGCAATCCAAAGCCAAGATTATTATTAGTAGACCAAAATGATGCCATCACATAAAATCTTTTCACTACCTACAAAAGCTGTGTTTTCATTTAAGACTTGGTAGGCACGCAGGTAGTTCTCAGGTCTGGAGTTTGGATGTAGATTGTGCTGCACATATGAATCTCATGTCTTCCGATCTGTTTTCAAAGATGTTAACACCTGCATGTTAAAAAATCAACTGTTTTGTGCTTACTTAGAAATGACTACAAACTGTGTTGAGAAATGTATATCAGTATTATTTGAGGAATACATTTTTCATACATTCCATTTTTTTGTTTCAGGCAATGAGGAGCACAGTCAGAACAGAGCCATGTGCAAGGAGCAGATGCATAAGCTTGAGAATCAGTGGAGGGAGAGAGCTAAGTTGATTTTTTACATATTAGCATGACATGCAGCTTGTGACTAGCCTAACAGCCTAACATGATGCATGGTCTGTGGCCAGCTCTAACATGCAAATAGTTTGTGGTAGCCCAAACATGGCATACAGTTTGTGGCTAGCCCTAATATGGCATGCACTTTGTGGCTATCCATAACATTGCACAAAGTTTGCAACTAGCCTTTATATGGCATGCAGTTTGTGGTAGCCCTAAAATGGCATACATTCTGTGGCTATTCCTAACATGACACATGGTCTGTGGCCTATCCTAACATGGCATGCAATTCAAGGCTAGCCCTAACATGGCATGCAGTTTGAGGTTAGCCCTAACATTACTCATTATTTGTGGCTAGCTTTAACATGGCGTGCAGTTTGTGCCTATCCCTAATATGCCATGTAGTTTGTGGCTAGTCCTAAGATACAATCCAATTCCTGACTAGCCCTAAAATGGCATATGGTTTGTGTCTAGCAAAAGTCCTAACATGGCAGCCAGTTTGTGGCTAACCCCTAGCGTGACATATGGTTTGTGGTTAGCTGCAAAATCAAACATGGTTTGTGGTTAGTGCTAATACAGTAGGCAGTTTGTGGTTAGCTCTAAAATGGTTTGTGGCAAGCCCTAACACTGCATAAAGTTTCTGGTTAGCATTCATATGGCATGCAGTTCATGAAAAACTTCTCAAAAGCAGACTTCACTCTTCTTAAGACTGAGAAGGTATCCTTTAAGCCCACTGGGCCAGTGGATACCACATCCCACAATGCCGAATCCTTCACAAATGCTTTCTATGGACATCTCCAAGAATGCATGGATCATGCAATCCTAAATAAATCCAAGTCCCTCTCCACCAAAGGCAAGCGTCCTGTCTGGTGGACCTCAGCCATTAACAAATTGTATAACAAAAGAAGGAAGCTACTGCATGACAGAGCAAAATCACATAAAGGGAAGACATCTCTGATCAACACTAGCAGAAAACTATGTTCTCTTATAAAATCATCCAAGGCCAACTTTGAGAGAAAAATCACTAAGGACACTAAAGATAACCACAAAGCCTTCTTCAGCTATGTTAGAAACCTGGGCGGAAACTCTCAGATATGCTCAGAGTTAGTTCACAACAACAAAAAATACACTGAACCCACAGATATTGCCAACATTCTGGCTGACAGGTTCAGTGCAAATTTCTCCCCTCCTTCACCCCCAAAAGAAGAAATACTTATCCCAGCTGAATGTAATCTCCCTGTCATCTCAGATGTCCAAGTGAGAGCCGCCCTCAACAAAGCTAAAAACACAGCATCAATGGGACCTGACAGTATCCTGGGTTGCGTGCTACTTGAACTCCAACAGGAGCTAAACCCGCACATAAAAATGCTATTTAACCTTAGCCTTACTACAGGATATGTACCTGAACACTGGCGTACAACAACAGTGGTCCCACTCCACAAAGGGGGTACCTCTACAGACCCTGGGAACTACCGCCCCATAAGCTTAACCAGCCTGGTCTGCAAAGCTATGGAAAGAATCATTATGGAACTCATAAACAGAGACATTTGGGACCTACAGACACTTGACCAAACCCAGTTCGGCTTTGTGAAGGGCAGATCCTGCCTTTTGAACCTGGTTGACTTTTTTGAAACAGTCACTAGAGCCATTGATGAGGGCAAAGCAGTCCATACAGCCTACCTGGACTTGGCTAAGGCCTTCGACACAATACCCCACTCAGGCATCATAGATAAGCTCAACAGCTTAAACGTAAACCCTTATGTCACTAGATGGGTTACAAACTGGCTAAAGGACAGAACCCATAAAGTTAAAATTGCTGGAGCAATGTCATACTCAAAGCCAGTCACAAGTGGTGTCCCACAGGGATCTGTCCTGGGACCCCTCTTGTTCGGCATTTATTTCTCAGATGTTAAAGCAAACATGGGAGGGTTGTGGCTGACAAAGTTCGCAGTTGACTGCAAACTAGACGCCATAGTCGATACACCAGTGGACACATACATCCTACAAAAAGGCCTCACAGAAACGGACAACTGGTGCCGGAGTCATGGCCTTAAACTAAATGCCAAAAAATGTATAGTCATCCCCTTTGGGAAAAACAAATTACCCACAAATTATCACATAGACAGCAACCCACTGAGTACAGAAAAAGTAATCAGAGACCTAGGGACCCAAGTCGACAGTGACCTCTCATTTGACACCCACGTTGCCAAAGTGGTTAGAAAAACATTCTACCTTGCACACCTTATCATGAAGGGATTCACATCCAGATCCAAGGATGTCATTGTACCCCTATACTCCTCCCTCATCAGACTCATGATTGAGTATAATGCCCCATTTGGTATGTACCTCACCCGGCATTTGCAACAGCTGGAGAGATCACAAAAGTACCTCACCAAGAGGATCAAGGGTCTCCAACATATGTCTTATTCTGCCAGACTAAAGAAACTCCAGCTCTATTCAGTAGCATACCGCCTGCTTGGAGGTGATCTCTGCCTGACATACAAGGCCATGTCCAATCAGGAACTGATGGACATGCTCCACCTCAAAAAATCCAAATCCATCAGAACCACGAGAGCTAAAGACTTAAACCTCGGTACAAGTATGAATAGGACATGCTGGAGGGATAGATTCATAACCCAGAGGCTTCCCATGCTCTGGAACAAGATCCCAGTTCATGTTAAGCAGAGCCCCTCACTGACTCTCTTCAAGAGAAATCTTGATGAGTGGATGGGAGATCGTAAGTTTACCCCAGGGGTCACATCTGTGTCACTACTAGACAGGGGCACAGTAAACTAATTCTATTATATAAGGGGACCTTCACTGTGTCACTACTAGACAGAGGCACAGTATTCTAAATCTATTCTGTGCATTTTTGTACCATTTCATGGGGTGGCAAAAGCCACATCACTATGGCTAGGCTTACAAATGCCCCAGGGCAGATAGCCTAGTACTAAACTATGAAACTATGAAACACAGTTTATTGTTAGCACTAACATGGCAAGCAGTTTGTTGCTAGGTCTAACATGGCATGCAATTTGTGGCTAGACTTAAAATGGCACATAGATTGTGGCTAGCTGCAACATGGCATACAGTTTGAGGCAAGCCTTAACATTACACATTGTTTGTGGGTAGCCTTAACATTGCATACAGTTTTTGGCTAGCCCTTAGAAGGCAAGTGGTTTGTCGCTAGCATCAAAATAGCACTCATTTTATAGCTAGCCCCAACATGACACATGGTTTTTGGCTATCCCTAACATGGCACAAAGCTTGTGGCTAGCCTTAATATAAAACATGGTTTGTGGGTAGCCCTAAAATGGCACACTGTTTGTGGCTACTTAAATATGGCACACAGTTTGTGGTAGCCCTAATATGGCATGCAATTTGTAGCTAGCCTTAATATGTCATGCAGTTTGAGGCTAGCCCTAACATTTCACAATGTTTGTGGCTAGTCTTAACATAGCCTGCAATTTCTGGCTAACCCTGACTTGACATATGGTTTGCGGCTAGCCCTGATATGGCTCACAGTTTGTGGCTAGCCTAACATGGGACCTGTTTTTTAGCTAGCCCTAACATGGCACACAGTCTGTGGCTAGCTTTAACATGACACATGGCTTGTGGCTATCCCTAATACAGCACCCAGATTGTGGGAAGCCCTAACATGGCATGCAGTTTGCAACTAGTCCTAACATGACACACGGTTTATAGCTAGCCCTAATATGGCATACAGTTTGTGGCTAGACTTAATATGGCATGCAATTTGTGGTACCCCTAAAATGGCACAAAGCTTGTGGCTAGTCCTGACATGAAACATGGTTTGTGGCTATCCCTAAGATGGCACAAAGTTTGTGGCTATGTTAATATGGAACACAGCTTGTGGTAGCCCTAATATGGCATGTAATTTGCAGCTTGCCTTACTATGTCATGCTGTTTGTGGCTAGCCCTAATACAGCACTTAGTTTGTGCTAACCCTCACATGGCATGCAGTTTGTGGCTAGCCCCAAAATGATACATGGCTGGTGGCTCACCCTAACATAGCACGTGTTTTGTGGCTAGCCCTAACATGGCATCTAGCTTGAGGCTATCACTAACATGATATATAGCTTTTGCCAAGTCCTAACGTGGCACGCAGTTTATAGCTAGCCCTAACATGACACATAGTTTGTGGCTAGCCCCAACATGGCACATAGTTTATGACTAGCCCCTATATAGCATGCGGTTTGGAGTAAGCCTCAACATGGCACTTAGTCTGTGGCTAACCCTAACAAGGCATGCAGTTTGTGGCTAGCCTCAACATTGCTGTCAGTTTGTGGCTAGCCCTAACATGACATATGAATTGTGGCTAGACCCAACATGCCACAAAGTTTGACAATAGCCCTAACATGACATGCAGTTTGAGGCTAGCCCTAACATTACAGATGGTTTGTGGCTTGCCTTAACATGGCATGCAGTTGTAGCTAAACCTAATATGATAAGGTTTGTGGCTAGCCTTAACATGACTAATGGTTTGTGGCTAGCCTTAACATGGCATGCAGTTTATAACAAGCCCTAACGTGGCACAGTTTGCAGCTAGTCCTAACATGACACACAGTTTGTGGCTAGCCCTAACATGACATGCAGTTTATGTCTATCCCAAATATGGCACAGAGTCTGTGACTAGCTTCAACATGGTTCTCAATTTGTGGGTAGCGCTAGCGTGGCACACATTTTGTGGCTAGACCTAACATGGCACAAAGTTTGTGGTTTTCCCTAAGATGACATACAGTTTGAGTGTATGCCTAATACGACACATGGTTTGTGGCTAGCCCTAACACGGCACACAGTTTGTGGCTAGCCCTTACATGACACATGGTTTGTGTCTATCCTAAACATGGCCAGCAGTTTGTGGCTAGCCCTAACATAACACATGGTTTGTGGCTATCCTTAACATGGCATGCAGTTTGTGGATAGCCCTAACATGACACATAGTTGTTGCAAACTCTAACATAGCACATGGTTTGTGTCTAGCTGTAATATGGCATGCAGCTTGTGTCAAGCCTAACATGGCATACAGTTTTTGGCTAGCTATAACATAACACATGATTTAAGGCTAGCCCTAATATGAGACTCAGTTTGTGGCTTGTCCTAATGTGGCATAACGTTTGCGGATAGCCTAAATATGGCATGCAGTCTGTGGTAGCCCTAAAACAGCACTAAGTTTGTGGCTAGCCTTAACATATCATGCATTTTGAGTCTAGCTCTAAAATTACACGTGATTTGTGGGTAGCTCTGACATAGCAACCGTTTGTGACTAGCCTTAATATTACACATGGTTTTTGTCTAGCCCCAACATGGCATATAGTTTGTGGGTAGTCCTAAAATGACACATTTTCTGGCTAGCCCTAACCATGGCATGCAATTTATGTCATCCCTATCGTGGCATGCAGTTTACTGCTAGCCTTAATATGACACATGATTTATGACTAGCCCTAAAATGGCACTCAGTTTCTGGCTAGCCCTAATATAACATATGATTTGTGGCTGTCGTAACATGATACGTGGTTAGTGGCTAGCCCTAACATGGCATGCAATTTGTGGCTAGCTGAAACATGACATGCAATTTGTTACTAGCCCTAAAAGGACACATGGTTTGTGGGTATCCCTTACATAGCACAGCATTTCTGGCTATCCATATAATGGCATGCAGTTTGAGGCTAACCCTAACATAGTCCAAAAAAGTAATGCCAGCCCAAAGTGGTGTGTAAAAAATATATTTTAATGTGACATTAAACAGACTGGTTTCGGCACAAATTTACATAGCCTTCCTCAGTGTAACAAAACGTCCACAAATAGCCACATGATATATGTTGGCACAATATATTAAACTTGAAAGAAAGAAAATGGATTATTAAATTGGGTCTGTTATTCCTCCCTGGGCTAAATGAGCAATTGTGACCAATCATGTTCTCATACCAATTAACTGTTGTATATATATTATGTGGTTATTTGTGGAAGTTTTGTTACACTGAGGAAGGCTATGTAAATTAGTTCCGAAACCGGTCTATTTAATGTCACATTAAAATATATTTTTTACACACTACTTTGGGCCGGAATTACTTTTTTGGACTTTGCTACTCTTTTTGGTGCCATGCCCTTGCCATACCTGCTGAGGTTGGTTGCTGTGGATGTAGATTTTGGTATCTCGGCTGTTGGCATGTGATGTGGGAGCAGCTACGACACTCGTGCTGTTTTTAGATCTAGTTAAACAGTTTACTGGCTTATCGTTAACTATTTTTCTTTAATTTGTGTTTGCTAATGGACTAATTGGCTGGAGACTGTGTTCATTTGCGGATTTACACTCTGGAGTCAAAATTTGCGTTATCGCATTTACAGTTTGGTCATCATTGCATATTTTGTTTTGGATGGGAGTACATCTTTAGAGGGAATACTAGCCTATCCACAAGACATTGATGACTTTGGCATTTCGGCTGTTGGCATGTGGTGTGGGAGCAGCTACCACACTCGTGCTGTTTTTGGATCTACTCAGACAGTATATTGGTTTATTTTGAACTACTTTTTTCTTCAGTTTGCTTATTCAGTCTTTAACAGACTTATTGGCTGGGGGTTGTGTTTATTTACAGATCTACACCCTGGAGTCTCAGTTTGCATTATCGCATTAACATTTTGGTTGTCATTGCAGTTTTTGCTTTGGATGGGAGTACATCCATAAGGGGAATTGTCAACTATCCACAAGTCATTGATGCTTTTGGCCACCGTACATTGAGAGCAATGCTTTTTTGACTGCACTGTGCTAACTGGGATCAGGAATGCTATACTTCTTGGAAGCATTGGGGATTACTGGTTTGCCTTTTTTATGGAACAGTTCCTACTTTCATTATCTCTGAACTTGCAATTGACTGCAGCCGTATATTTGTGCCTAAACTAGGGGGCCATTGTTCGGATTGGTCTTCATCTGGTTTGGTCTTTACATTGTGGTTTGAATTTAGACCTATTGATGAGGCCTGTTGAACACAACAGACCATTGCTCTCTTTGCAGGAGTTCATGTTTTGGATGCCATATTTTTTACAGTAGCTGAGTGACTATACACACTGTATATGATTTTTATATGACTTTATTTAGCCTGGGGACTGTTTTGGTCTGAAAGGTTCATTTGTTAAACAACACAGAATACAGTATTTTGTTTCCCGGTCCTTGTATGTCAGTATTGTGGACTTTCTTTAGAAACCCTGTACTGCACATATATTATTAAGTACTTCAGGTTGTTCTTTATGCAACTTTATTATACTGCTTAAATTATAGCTATATATTGTGGTCAGTGTTTTGCATATTACAAGTTATGATTTATTCTATAAATATACCAACGGCTATGTACATTTGTAATTTGGTATTAGATACAACTATCATGATTTGATTTGATAGGGTTGACTGCAGGCAATTCTGTTTTGCCCTTTTTCTGCTATGTTAAGGATCAGTGGTCCCATTCCCTATTATAATCATGGTCACCTGTGAGCAGTTGGAATGATGGTATATTTTTGAGTTGATTGACAGTTTTTCACCCTGTTTCTAATATCTATATATGTTTTTGACTGCACAACAATATTCTATTGGGATATGGGTTTCCGTGTCTGCTTTTGAAAGCAACTGTTTTTTTGTTTTAAACCTCAAGTTATACTGGTTTGCTTACCCTATCACCTGGGCACACTCATGGTTAGACAGGATCTCTGAATATGTGGAGTGAATTGTCATGTATTTTGGCCTTCTATCTCTATACCAGTATTGGTGCATGTTTTTGGATTAGTGTGCCGGAGGTACGTAGCACTACCCAATTTTTGCAGTTACTGACTTATCCTGTTGGTGGCTATCATTGTTCCACCTCTTGCAGTCAAATATAAGGATTTAGTCTTCTTTGAGGGCATGTAGCACCATCATTTGCCTTATTTGGAGCATTGCATTATTGTCTAACAAGAGTAGGGGCTATTATTGTTCTTTGGGTTTTTGGCTTAAGCAACTTTTTACACATTGGATAGTTTGGTGGGGTACTTGGAACCATTTTTGTGTCCTTGTGGTTTGGTTTGCATCTGTTTAATAACAACTCTTAGATTTTATCATTTATTTTGAAGTGTCTTTTGGACATAATTTATACACTTGCTGTCATTCTGTCAGTCCCAAAATGACATTGCCCCAATCTACAGTTTTTTAGAATTTTTTTGAGAATTTTGGATGAGTATGGATTTGGGTCAACTCCTCAATGGTCTGTCATCTGACAGGGATGATATTGGCATATTCGGTTTAGGAACAAAGGTCCCTGGGGATCCCTTAGATAGGGGTGAATCCACACCATCTTGCTATGATGTGTTTGCTTAATTATCCAAAAGTATAAGGACTATGCACACTAATGTGTGGCATCTTCGCTTATTTAAAGCATACAGGGCGAGTAATATATGTCCTAGAGGACTACGGGTAAGTACACAACTCTTAGTTTCTAAGATAGACTATGAATTGGATCAACAATGGTTAGCAGTTCAACTACAAGCATCCATGGGGTTTGTAGAGGCCTTATTGGCCTATTATAACAGATGTATTGATTCCAACTTGATTTAGGTTACCAAACTGTATGAAGATACCAAATTGTTCAAGGGGCAGACCTGTTATCAAACCTGCTTACAGCAGCTAAGTCAGGAGTTATTGACTTTGGAGGGTCAACTCAAGGACAGGAAAATACATAAGTTTAACTGAGACCAAGCAGACTATGATAGGGGGAGACCATTTGGACCCCACAAAAGTGTTAAATTTGCTAAAACTGGTTCTAAACCCAACACGAGAAAAAGGCCAAGGTCCATCATGAAGAAAAATGTGCCTTCTTTTGCTAGCACTTCGGGGGAGGAATCATCCTCCATGACAGATTCAGAAACACCACTAGTTTTGTCTTCTCCCACACACAATGCAGCAACTCTGACACCCATTTAGGGTCAGGAGACATAGGACAGGGCGGAAACATCACAAGATTAGGCAATGTGGCGACATTATTATTAACCATGACCAACAAGTAATCGAATTTAATAATGTCCTTAACATTGCTTCACATGTTTTAACTCCAACTCAAACAGAATTAATTAATAAAGAATTGAATTTCATCCCTGCATTTGTTCCTGAAAGTGTTCTTGCTGATGATGTGAATTCTTTTTGCTGCACTCTGAATTTGAAATTATTTTTTGAACAACATGATCATGAGTCTGATGATTCAACATTTCATTTCCACAGGTCTAATTGTATGCCTCTGATGAACCCCACTGTTCATTTTTTTCTCCAGAGAGTTCTCAAAGATCAACTTCTCCATTACTCTGATATGGTTAGCAAGTCCCACAATCTCTCAAAGATACAACAGGAGGCCCTAACACAGCTTAAGTCTAACAAGAACTTGGTCATTATACTGGATGAAAAAAGAGGGTGCTGTAGTGGTAATGGACTGGGCCAATTATGATCAAGAAGCAAAGAGGCAATTGAATAATAAACAACATTATATGCGTATGCCCCTGGACCTTACTTGGGCTTCAAAAAACAGATTGATGCCTTTTTCAACCTGGCAGTGGAGGAAGGGATCATTACAACCTCTATTTATAAACATTTGATGGTAAGTGATCCAAACCACAATATATATATATTTGTTACCTAAGGTCCATAAATCCCTACAGAACACTCCTGGCAGGCCTATTGTTTTGGGTAGGGGATCTGTAACTGAGCCGTTATCAGTTTTATTGACCCAATATCTCCGCCCTTTACTTAGACATGTTAGGGCCTAGATTCAGGACACAACAGATTTCCTGCAGATCCTGCAAGATACTCAACTTGAGCTGGGTTGGTTGTTATGTACCCTTGATGTGTCTGCCCTATATACTAATATACCACACTGGGCAGGCCTGTTAGCATTGGAACATTGGCTAACAATATCAGAACTCTACCCACCAGGTGTTAACATGTTTCTTTTGAGATTAACTGAGCATTTACTAACCAAGAATTTATTCTACTATCAGGATTGTTGTTACCTGCAGATGCAGGGTACCGCCATGGGGGCTTCATTTGCCCCTATATATGCCAATCTTTTTATGGCACATTTGGAAGAACAATTGATTTATGATCCCCTTCACAATCTGTATTTGTACGAGACTGACATTTGGTGTCATTATTTGGACAACTGCTGGTTACTATGGAGAGCTGATGTTGCATTTTTAAATGAATTTTTGGATTACATCAATAGCAATAAATGGGGTATTCATTTTACATGCAACTTTGATCTAAACCAAATAACCTTCTTGGATGTTCTGGTCAGTATGAAACCTGATCACACATTGAACACACAGGTTTACCTGAAATTTCCAGAATATAGCGCCTTGTTGCAAGCTTCTCATTACTACCCCCCCCCCCACATCATACGCAACATACCTAAATCTCAATTTATGAGAATCAAGCGTATTTGCTCGGATTTTAAGACTTATGAACAGCAAAGGTGTGACCTGGTGGGAAGAGTCAGGGCAAGGGGGTACAATTCTGGCACCATTACCATGGCCTGTAGGGAGTTATCTTCATTAGATAGACAGGATTTGATGAGATATAAGGATAGGACATCTCCCCAGGACTCACATATTAGATTTATTACTACTTATGGGCACAACACACATAACCTTTTACAAGTGATTCAACATAATTGGAACAAATTGATGGGAGATGTCAGGCTTGCCCATATGTTACCAGAGAGATGCCCTTTGGGTTATAGGAGAGGTAGAACATTGGGTTATTTTTTTACTCTTACAAAACTGGGTTCTTGGATGATCAGTCACAATGTCAAACAACACTTATGGGGGATCCTCTTGTTAGGTGTTTCTCATGTGGGCACTGTACTCATTGCATCTGGATGGATAAGACCAAAGAATTCACCAGCAAAAATACTGGCCAGGTCTATGATAACAAGTACTTTCTGAGATTTGGCCTGCTAAGATCTAGCTGTATTCAACTGGATGTATAAGAGAATTTAAGTATCTATTATCTGCACATTTTTCAAATAATGCATCATTTTAATTGATTTATATTTGTGTTGCATTGAATATTAACTGAATTGGAAGTTTTGACTCTGTTTTTAAGTTAGTGTTTGCTAGATTTTATTGCCTGTTAGAATCCTGCATAGACAGTAATTGCAGTTGGGGGTAGTTTGATATCCTATTACTGCCTATTTAAATGGTACATTTTGGAATATTTTCTGCTTAAAATCTGAGCTTTGGCCGGCTAAGATCTAGCTGTATTCAACTGGACGTATAAGAGAATTTATGTACCTTTTTTCTGCACTTTTTTCAAATAATACAGCATTGTAATTGATTTATATTTGTGTTGCATTGAATATTAACTGAAATGGAAGTTTTGACTCTGTTTTTAAGTTAGTGTTTGCTAGATTTTATTGCCTGTTAGAATCTTGCATAGACAGTAATTGCAGTCAGGGGTAGTTTGATATCCTGTTACTGCCTATTTAAAGGTACAGTTTGGAATATTTTCTGCTTAAAATCTTAGCTTTGGCCAGCTAAGATCTATCTGTATTCAACTGGACGTATAAGAGAATTTAAGTACTTTTTATCTGCACTTTTTTCAAATAATACAGCATTTTAATTGATTTATATTTGTGTTGCATTGAATATTAACTGAACTGGAAGTTTTGATTCTGTTTTTTCAGTCAGTGTTTGGTAGATGTTATTGCCTGTTAGAATCCTGCATAGACAGTAATTGCAGTTGGGGGTAGTTTGATATCCTGTTCCTGCCTAATTAAGTGGTACAGTTTGGAATATTTTCTGCTTAAAATCTGAGCTTTGGCTGGCTAAGATCTAGCTGTATTCAACTGGAAGTATAAGAGAATTTAAGTACCTTTTATCTGCATTTTTTTCAAATAATACAGCATTTTAATTGATTTATATTTGTGTTGCTTTGAATATTAACTGAACTGGAAGTTTTGACTCTGTTTTTTCAGTTAGTCTTTGCTAGATTTTATTGCCTGTTAGAATCCTGTATAGACAGTAATTGCAGTCGGGGGTAGTTTGATATCCTGTTACTGCCTATTTAAGTGGTACATTTTGGAATATTTTCTGCTTAAAATCTGAGCTTTGGCTGGCTAAGATCTAGCTGTATTCAACTGGACGTATAAGAGAATTTAAGTACCTTATATGTGCACTTTATTCGAATAATACAACATTTTAATTGATTTATATTTGTGTTGTATTGAATATTGACTGAACTGGAAGTTTTGCCTCTGTTTTTCAATTAGCGTTTGCTATATTTTATTGCCTGTTAGAATCCCGCATAGACAGTAATTGCAGTCAGGGGGGGGGAGTCTGATATCCTGTTTCTGCCTATTGAAGTGGTACATTTTGGAATATTTTCTGCTTAAAATCTAAGCTTTGGCCAGCTAAGATCTAACTGTATTCAACTGGACATATAAGAGAATTTAAGTACCTTTTTTCTGCACTTTTTTCAAATAATACAGCATTTTAATTGATTTATTTGTGATTTGTGTTGCATTGAATATTAACTGAACTGGAAGTTTTGACTCTGTTTTTTCAGTTAGTGTTTGCTAGATTTTATTGCCTGTAAAAATCCTCCATAGACAGTAATTGCAGTTGGGGGTAGTTTGATATCCTGTTACTGCCTATTTAAGTGGTACATTTTGGAATATTTTCTGCTTAAAATCTGAGCTTTGGCTGGCTAAGATCTAGCTGTATTCAACTGGACGTATAAGAGAATTTAAGTACCTTATATGTGCACTTTATTCGAATAATACAACATTTTAATTGATTTATATTTGTGTTGTATTGAATATTGACTGAACTGGAAGTTTTGCCTCTGTTTTTCAATTAGCGTTTGCTATATTTTATTGCCTGTTAGAATCCCGCATAGACAGTAATTGTAGTCGGGGTAGTTTGACATCCTGTTACTGCCTATTTAAGTGGCACATTTTGGAACATTTTCTGCTTAAAATCTGAGCTTTGGCTGGCTAAGATCTAGCTGTATTCTACTGGATGTATAAGAGAATTTAAGTACCTTTTATCTGCACTTCTTTCAAATAATACAGCATTTTAATTGATTTCTATCTGTGTTGCATTGAATATTAACTGAAATGGAAGTTTTGACTCTGTTTTTTCAGTTAGTGTTTGCTAGATTTTATTGCCTGTTAAAATCCTGCATAGGCCGTAATTTCAGTCGGGTGTAGTTTGATATCCTTTTACTGCCTATTTAAGTCGCACATTTTGGAATATTTTCTGCTTAAAATCTGAGCTTTGGCCAGCTAAGATCTTGCTGTATTCAACTGGACGTATAAGAGAATTTAAGTACCTTTCATCTGCACTTTTTTCAAATAATCCAGCATTTTAATTGATTTATATTTGTGTTGCATCGAATATTAACTGAACTAGAAGTTTTTACTCTGTTTTTTCAGTTAGTTCCCCACCCACCCTCCTTGGTTTTGTTTTGGTGTTAATCTTGGTGGCTTTGAAACTGCCCACCTCTCTTGTAAAGTTGTGTTTGGATACTCCTTCTGGGCCCATCTCATTTGCTCACTCAACTGAGTGCAGTAAGATCATATTCTGATTTCAGGCACTCCTACTGTGTACAAAGAGAGCATCTAGGAAAGAAGAAAAAAAAATAAGCTTGTTTCCTGCCTTTCCTGTAAGTGGTCTAGACTGTTTGTAGGCTTCTGAGCTCCCAAGCCTTTCTGTGTTGGAGGGAAGCCTTCTAGCTTAATTTTGTTTCTTAGAACAAACCAGTTTGCTAGTTTCAGCACTCAGATTTGTTTCTTGGAACACAGCACTTGTTCAGAACTTGTAAGCACTAAATAAGCTGCAAATTATTACAGCACTCAACTTTCCTCATTTGTCTGGAGAAAAGCAGTTTTTAGTACTTTATAAATAAGCACCTATCCAGGCATGTCTAAGGGTCAGCTCCCGGTGATTTCTCCTGTCACCCTGATGAATCTGGGCATCTTGAGGCGATGCAGCAATTGCCTCATGTACACAGACAACCCTCTCCTCCTACCATCCAACACTACAACCTGTGAGAGACGTACTTATATAGGCAAACTGGAAGCAAAACTCTCTTTACCCAAGACTGGACTAGATAGTCAAGAAGCGAAGGTGAACACTTGCACCACAGCTCACTCATCACATAATCCCTCAAAACCTACACCACCAAAACACACACATAGAAACACAAAACACACACCTACATTCACGGAGGCTCTCAATAAAAACCTGCCCAATCATCAGGGACCTCCAAAGCAGAAACGCAAGCAAACTCCACCCCCCCCAACACAGCCCAAATGACACATATCCCAGAAACTCAGTGTGCCACTCAACCACAGCCCATAAGGCATAACAACATACCCAACACTCTAGTCATAGTTAACTCTATAGTCAGGCACACTGATGTTCCACTCACCAGGTTAAACAAGTAGAAAGTTACTATCAGCTGCTTGTCAGGTGCCAGGATCCGCCACATAACAGACACATTCAGGGCACTCCACAACAAGTATAAACATGACACTGTCATTGCCCATGTTGGTGTTAATGACCTGAGATATACCTCCCTGGACTACATGAAAAGAGACATGGAGGAGATCTCTGATCTTGTAGCCCAGGCAGGTATGACCCTAGCCCTGAGTTGCATCCTGCCATCCCCCAGAATGATACCACAGTACAAGGACAAAATGATTGACTTCAACAATTGGCTAAGCTTCTGGTGTCATTCTAAGGGTATCCAGTATTTGTCTGCCTGAGACGACTGATCCACAGACCACAATGCTTTGCCAGAGATGGCCTGCACCTGTCGCCCTTGGGAGTCCGGATACTGGCAAAGGCTCTTGCCACCCCTATAGTGCCTTTTTTTAGGCAAGGTTCAAATGATAAATTCACCACCGTAACACATACAAGCAAGCAAAATCTGAGGGTAATGCTACTCAATGCTAGAAGTCTAAACCTCAAAATGCACTCATTCTAGGCACTCCTTAAAATGAAGAACATTGACTTCTGTGCAGTGACAGAGACCTGGTTAAACCTCCAGAGAGCACCCCTGCGTTACCAGGCTATAATTCATACCACACCTTTCAGACACCTAACCCCAAACAAAGCACTAAAGGTGGAGGCATGTCCATATTCATTTAGAATATCCACACCTCCAGGCTAGTTGCACAGCATAATGCATTGAGATTATCCAAGTGCAACTAACTTTGGGCAAGACTGTAATCCAAATTGTAGCTTGCTACAGACCCCTCACCATGCCCCAGGATTCCCACTCCTCATTTTTTGATACACTGGAAAGTATTAGGGTGCAACCCAACACCCTAATAATGGGCTATTTCAACTACCCCACCATTAATTGGCAAAACTACTCATGTACCAACTATTTTTCTCAACGATTTCTGGAATTCATAAATCCAATGCCTTGGATCAACTTATTCACAACCCACCAGGGGCAGCGCTATCCTAGACCTGGTCATTACTAATATGGGCAACTGGTGTTCTACACCAGAGGTCAATTCCTCGTTGGCCAGATCCGACCACAAGCTAATCACCCTAGACATCCACATCCCGCTCCCACCCGCAATTAGGGAAGCCACCGTAAAAAACTTCTCCAAAGTCAAATTCACACTTCTTAAGACAGAAGTGGCAAACTTCATGACACCCATGCAGACGGACAATAGAGGTATGACTTCTAAATCCCACACAAATGCACTTTATAAGCACTTCATCCCGGTACATGTGAGGCAGAGCACCTCACTGGCTTTGTTCAAGAGAAATCTTGACCAATGGATGGGAGATTGCAGGTACACCCCAGGGATTACCTCAGTGTCACTGCTTGACAGAGGCACAGCTAAATAATGGGCCTAGTATCCTTCAAACTAAAGGGGTGGCGAAAGTCACAAAACTCTGGGCTAGGCTTATAAATGCCCTAGGGCAGATAGCCTAGTATGAACCTATGAACTTACACGAGTGCATGGATCATGCTATCCCTAATAGAACCAAGATGCTATCCTCCAAAAAAAGGAAGCCAATCTGGTGGTCCTCTGCCATAAACAAACCCTACAACAGAAGAAAGAAACTGTTGCAAAAAAGAGTAAAATCCCATGACTGGATGAACTCCCTGGTCAACCTCAGTAAAAAGCTGAGATCCTTCATAAAATCCTCCAAAGCTAGTTACAAAAACAAAACTGCCACTGACTCTAAAGACAACCACAAAGCATTCTATAGCTATGTCAAGAATCTCAATGGCAACACTCAGATCTGCTCTGAGTTACAGCACAATGGCACTAAACATACAGAACCAACTGATATTGCCAACATCCTGGCAGATAGGTTCAGTGCTAACTTTATCCCCCTCTCACCCCCTAGTGGGCTCATCTCTATACTGGAAGAATGCAAAGTTCCTGTAGTCATGGCTACACAGGTGAAAAACACACTCTCCAAAGCCAACAACACAACATCCATGGGACCTGACAATATCCCAGGCTGCGTTCTACACGAACTACAGAATGAACTGGCACCCTACCTAAGTACCATGTTCAATCATAGCCTCACCTCAGGCTTTGTGCCCACTGAATGCCACACTGTGATGGTTATCCCACTCCGAAAAGGGGGAGCCACGATGGACCCAGGGAACTACTGCCCCATTTGCCTGATGAGCCTGGTCTGCAAGGCCATGGAACGTATCATCATGGAACTCATAAACAAAGACATTGGTAATCTCCAAACTCTGGACCCTACCCAGTTCGGGTTTGTAAAAGGCAGATCATGTCTCCTAAACCTGATTGACTTCTTTAAAGCAGTCACCAAAGCCATAGATGAGGGTATGGTGGTTCACACAGCTTATTTAGATCTTGACAAGGCTTTCAACACAATCCCCCACTCTGGAATTATAGATAAGCTCACTAAACTAGGTATAAATCCCTATGTCAAAATATGGGTTGCCAACTGGCTCACGGACAGAACCCACACTGTTAAAGTAGCAGACTCCAAATCCGACTTCAGACCAGTGACAAGTGGAGTACCACAGGGTTCAGTCCCGGGTCCTCTCCTGTTTGGTATCTACTTCTCTGAAGTACAGGCTAACACAGAAGGTCTTTGGCTAGCAAAGTTTGCAGATGACTGCAAACTAGGAGCCATAACCAAAACTCCTAGCGATGTGGACATACTACAAAAGGGCCTCAATGAGACAGATGCCTGGTGTCAAAGCCATGGCCTGAAGCTCAATGCCAAAAAGTGTATTCTCATCCCCTTTGGTAAAATCTCTGTACCCATGAACTACCACATAAGTGGCAGTCTACTTAATGTCGAAAGTGTGATAAGAGACCTTTGGACACAGGTGGACAGTAATCTCTCCTTTGATAATCACATCACCACAGTGGTCAGGAAATCCTTCTACATGGCTCACCTCATCACAAAAGGTTTCTCATCCAGAAAAAAAGAGGTCATTGTTCCCCTCTACTCATGACTCATTAGACCCATTATAGAGTACAATGCCCCTTTTGGTATGTACCTCACAAGACATCTACAACAACTGGAAAGGCCACAGAAATACCTCACAAAGAGGATTACTGGCCTCAAACAGATGCCCTATGCAGACCGTCTCAAAAAACTCCAGCTTTACTCCGTCGCATATCGTCTAATCAGAGACGATCTCTGCCTAACAAACAAAGCTATATCAAACCCAGAGCTGTTGGACATGCTCCACTTAAAGAAATCCCAATCCCTCCGACCTACACGCTCTAGGAACTGAAATCTTGTCACCATAACAAACAGAACATGCTGGAGGGATAGATTCTTGTCCCAGAGACTTCCCATACTCTGGAACAGACTACCTATCTATGTCAAACAGAGCTCCTCATTAGTACTCTTCAAGAAAAATCTTGATGCAGAGGTTATTCCCCCTGGGCTAAATGAGCAATTGTGACCAATCATGTTTTCCTACCAATTAAGTGTTGTATATATATCATAGGTTCATAGGTTCATACTAGGCTATCTGCCCTGAGGCAATTATAAGCGCAGCCCAATTTTGTATGGCTTACGCCACCCCTTGATTTGAGTACACTGTGCCTTTTAAGGTTTAGTTTACTGTGCCTCTGTCTAATAGTGACACGGGAGTAATCCCTGGGACAAATCTACGATCCCCCATCCACCTATCGAGATTCTTCTTGAAGAGATTCAGTGAGGTGCTTTGCCTCACATGAACTGGAATTCTATTTCAGAGTGAAGGGAGCCTCTGGGTTATGAACCTGTCCCTCCAGCAAGTTCTATTTATTTCTGTGCTGAGGTTCAAGTCCCTCAAGCGTGTGGCTCTAAGGGATTTAGATTTATTGAGGTGGAGCATGTCCATTAATTCTGAATTTGACATAGCTTTGTATGTCAGGCATAGATCGCCTCGAAGTAGGCGGTATGCAACTGAATAGAGCTGGAGTTTTTTTAACCGAGCAGCATATGGCATCTGTTTGAGACCCTTGATCCTCTTGGTGAGATACTTTTGGGGTCTTCCTAATTGCTGCAGGTGTTGGGTAAGGTACATCCCAAAAGGGGCATTGTATTCTATGATGGGCCTGATGAGGGATGAATAAAGGGGCACGATTACCTCTCTTGATATAGATGTGAAACCCTTCTTGATGAGGTGGGCTATGTAGAAGGTCTTTCTAACCACTTTGGCAATGTGATTTTCAAAGGAGAGATTGCTATCAACTTGGTCCCCAGGTCCCTAATAACTTTCTCTGTACTTAATGGGTTTCCACCTATGTGGTAATTTGTGGGCACATTGTTTTTGACAAAGGGTATGACTATACATTTTTTGGCATTTAGCTTTAGACCATGGTGCTGGCACCAGTTATCTGTCTCTGTGAGACCTTTTTGAAGGATGTTTGTGTCAGCTGGAGAGTTGATTATGGTGCCCAGTTTGCAGTCATCTGCGAACTTGGTGAGCCATAGTCCTCCCACATTTGCCTGTACCTTGAAATGTATATACCGAACAAGAGTGGTCCCAGGACAGAACCCTGTGGGACGCCACTTGTGACTGGTTTCGATTCTGACATGGCTCCAGCACCTCTCACTCTGTGGGTTCTGTCTTTGAGCCAGTTTGCGACCCATCTTGTGACATAGGGGTTTATATTTAAGCTGGATAGCTTATCTATGATGCCCAAGTGGGGTATTGTGTCAAATGCCTTTGCAAGGTCCAGATAGGCTGTGTGGACTACCTTCCCTTCATGTATGGCTTTGGTGACTGTTTCGAAGAAGTCAACCAGGTTGAAAAGGCAGGATCTGCCCTTGACAAAGCCGAACTGGGTAGGATCTAGTGTCTGTAGGTCCCCAATGTCTTTGTTTATGAGCACCATGATGATCCTCTCCATAGCCCTGCAGACTAAGCTAGTCAGGCTTATGAGGTGATAGTTTCCAGGGTCCGTAGAGGCTCCACCTTTGTGGAGTGGGACCACTGTTGCTGTACGCCATTCTGTGGGTGCATATCCTGTAGTGAGGCTGAGATTGTATAGCTGTTTTATTTGAGGGATTAGTTCCTCTTGGGGTTCATGTAGGACGCAACCTGGGACGCCATCTGGTCCCATGGAAGCAGTGTTTTTTGCTTTGGAGAGGGCAGCCTTCACCTGAGCATCAGAGATGTTTGGGAGGCAGCCCTCTGCTGGGATAGATACTTGCTCTTTTGGGGGGGAGGGGGTGGAGAAGCTTGCACTGAAGCTGTCTGCCAGGATATTGGCGATGTCTGTGGCTTCAGTGTATTTTTTGTCATTTAGAATCAACACGGAACAAGTCTGGGAGTTGCATCCCAGGTTCCTAACATAACTGAAAAAAGCCTTATGATTGTCTTTGGTGTCCTGTGCAATTTTTCTCTCGAAGCTGGCCTTGGAGGATTTTATGAGGGATCGTAATTTTTTGCTAGTACTGATCAGAGATGCCTTCCCTATTAGGGATTTTGCTCAGTCATGTAGTAGCTTCCTCCTTCTGTTGTACAGTTTATTTATGGCTGGGGTCCACCAGACTGGATGCCTGCCTTTGGATGATTGGGTCTTGGTTTTGTTTGGGATAGCATGATCCATGCATTCCTGGAGATGTCCGTAGAATGCGTTTATATAGGATTCTGCAGTTTGGGCCATAGTTTCCACTGGCCCTGTGGCTATTTGTGGAAGTTTTGTTACACTGAGGAACCGGTCTGTTTAACGTTACATTAAAATATATTTTTTGACACCACTTTGGGCTGGCATTACTTTTTTGGACTTTGATACTCTTTTTGGTGCCGTGCCCTTGCTGTACCTGCTGAGGTTGGTTGCTGATAACCTTAACATACCACAGCGTTTCTGCCTAGCTCTAACATGGCACACATATTTTGGCTACCCTTACCCGACACATGGTTTGTGGCAAGTATTAATATGGCATGCATTTTATGGTTTGCCATACCATGACGCTTGTTTTAGTCCTGGCATGGCCTGCAGTTTGTGGCTGGCTCAAAAAATGACACATGGTTTGTAGCTAGCTGTAATATGACACATGGTTTGTAGCTAGCTGTAATATGACACATGGTTTGTAGCTAGCTGTAATATGACACATGGTTTGTAGCTAGCTGTAATATGACACATGGTTTGTAGCTAGCTGTAATATGACACATGGTTTGTGGCTAGCCATAACATTGCAGGAAATTTATGGCTAGCCCTAAAGTGACACATGTTTTGTGGCTAGCTGTAATATGGGACATGGTTTGTGGCTAGCCCTAAAATGGCACTGTTTGTCCTAGCCCTAACATGGCATTTAGTTTGTTTCTATCCCTAACATTGCACAAAGTTTGCTGCTAGCCTTAATATGCCATGCAGTTTGTGCTAGCCCTAACATGGCATGCAGTTTGTGACTAGTCCTAACAGCAGGCATGGTTTATGGCTACCCCTATTATGGCATGCAGTTTTTGGCTAGACTTAATATAGCATGCAGTTTGGTCTAGCCCTAAACTGGCACAGGGTTTGTGGCTAGCCCTAACATGGCACACAGTTAGTGGCTAACCCTAACATGAATTATAGTTTGTGGTTAGTGTTAACATAGCATGCAGTTTGCAGCAAGCCCTAACATGGCATAGTTTGTGGCTAGTCCTAACATGACACATGGTTATGGCTAGTCTTAACATGGCATGCCGTTTATGTCTACTCCTAACATGCACACAGTTTGTGGCTAGCCAAAACATGGTTCTCAATATGTGGTTAGCCCTAACATGGCACAAAGTTTGTGAGTTGCTCTCACCTAGGATCCAGTTTAAGGCTAGGCCTAATGTTACAGATGGTTTGTCACTAGCCTTAACATGGCATGTAGTTTGTGGTCAGTTCTAACATGACACATGGTTTCTGCTTAGCCCTAACATGTCACACAGTTTATGGCTAGTCCTAGCATGACACTTGTTTTTTTTCTAGCCCTAAGATGGGCAGTAGTTTGTGGCTAGTCCTAACACTACACATATTTTGTGTCTATCCTTAACATGACATGCAGTTTGTGGTTGGTCCTAACATGATGCATGGTTTCTGGCTGGTCCTAACATGATGCATGGTTTGTCACTAGCCCTAATATGACATGAAGTTTGTGGCAAGCTCTAACATGGCATAACATTTGTGTTTAGCCAAAAAATGACACATGGTTTATGGCTGGCCCTAATATGGCACTCAGTTTGTAGTTAGTCCTAATGTGTAATAAAATTTGTGGCCAGCCCTAATTTGGCATGAAGTGTGTGGCTAGCCCTAACATTGCACAATGTTTGTGGCTAGCCTTAATATGGCATGCTGTTTGTGGTAGTACTAAAATAGCACAATGTTTTTGGCTAGTCCTAATCTGACACATGGTTTGTGTCTAGCCCTAACATGGCATGCACTTTGTGGCTAGGCCTACTATTGCATGCAATTTGTGGCTAGCCTTAACATGGCATGCTCTTTGTGGCTAGCCCTAATACGGCACTCAGTTTGTGGATAGTCCTAACTAAGCATGCAGTTTATGGATAGCTCTAACTTGCCATGCAGTTTGTGGTTACCTCTGACATGACTCATGGTTTGTGGCTTGACCTAACATGGCACATTGTTTGTGGATAGCCCTAACATGCCATGCAGTTTGTGGTTAGCCCTAACATGTCATATGGTTTATGGCTAGCCCTCACATGGCAATCAGTTTGTGACTAGACTCAATGTGGCACTAAGTTTGTGTGTAACACTAACATCACATGCAGTTTCTGACTAGCCCTGACCTGACACATGGTTTGTGGCTAGCCCTGACATGGCACAACGTTTGTGGCTAGCCTTAACATAGCATGCAGCTTGAGTTTAGCCCTAACATTACACATGGTTTGTGGCTATCCTTAGCATGACTTGCAGTTTGTGTCTAACCCTAACATGACACATGTTTTTTTTTTGGCTAGCTCTATCATGGCACAAAGTTTGTGGCTAGCTGTAACACAGCATGCAGTTTCTGGCTACCCTATCATGGTACACAGTTTGTCACCAAATTTGAAATGACACACAATTTGTGGCTAGCACTAACATGGCACGCAGTTTGTGGCTAGCCTTAAAATGGCACATAGTTTGTGCCTAGCCTCACTATAGCATGCATTTTATCACTAGTCCCAACATGACATATGGTTTATGGTTAACCACAACATGGCATGCAGTTTGAGGCTAGCCTTAACATTACACATTGTTTGTTGCTAGCCTTAACATTGCATGCAGTTTCTGGCTAACCCTAACATGACACATGTTTTTTTGGCTAGCTCTAACATGGCAAGCAGTTTGTGGCTAGCTCTAAATGGCACACAGTTTGTGGCTAGCCTTAAAATGGCACACAGTTTGTGGCTAGCACCAACGTGGCACTCATTTTATGGCTAGCCCCAATATGACACATTTTTTTTGGCTAGCCCTAATATGGCACAAAGTTTGTGGCTAGCCCTAACATGGCATGCAGTTTCAGGCTAGCTCAGCATTACATATGGTTTCTGGCTAGCCTTAACATGACTTGCAGTTTGTGCCTAACCCTAACATGACACTTGGGTTTGGCTAGCTTTAACATAGCAAGCACAGATTATGGCTAGCCCTAACATGACATGCAGTTTGTGGCTAGTCCTAACATGACACATGGTTTGTGGCTAGCCCTAACATGGCATGCAGTTTATTGCTAGCCCTAACATGACACATGGTTTATGGCTACCCTAATATGGCACTCAGTTTGTGGCTAGTCCTAACATAACCCATGGTTTGTGGCTAGTCATAATATACCATGTAGTTTGTGACTAGCCGTAACATGGCTTGCAGTTTGTGGCAAGCCCTAACATGTCACATGGTTTAGCCATAGCCCTAATATGACATTCAGTTTGTTTCTATCCCTAACATTGCACAAAGTTTGCTGCTAGCCTTAATATGCTATGCAGTTTGCGCTTTCCCTAAAATGGTATAAAGTTTGTGGCTAGTCCTAGCTTGACACATGATTTGTGGCTAGTCATACCATGGCATGCAGTTTGTGGTTATCCCTAATATGGAATGCGATTTGTGGCTGTCCTAACATGGTACACAGTCTGTTGCCAAACCTAAAATGGCACACAGTTTGTGGCTTGAACTAAAGTGGCATGCAGTTTGAGGTTGGGTTTAACATGGCTCATGGTTTGCAGCTAGCCTCAACATGGAACTCAGTTTGTGGCTAGCCCCAACAAGACACATAGCTTGTGGTTATCCCTAACATGGCACAAAGCTTGTGGCTATCCCTAAAATGGCATGTAGTTTGAGGCTAGCCCTGATATTACACATGGTTCATTGTTAGCTTTAACATGGCATTTAGTTTATTGCTAGCCATAACATGAAACATGATTTTAGTATTTTAGTGCATCCCTAACATGACACATGGTTTCTGGCTAGCACTAATATGGCACAGGGTTTGTGACACACCCTAGCATGCCATGATGTTTGTGGCTAGCCATAACATGACACATGGTTTATGGCTAGCATTAATATGGCATTCAGCATGTGGCTAGCCTTAATATGGTATGGAGTTTGTGGTAGCCCTAAAATGGGACAAAGTTTGTGGCTAGTCCTAACATGAAACCTGATTTGTGGCTAGCCCTAACATGGCATATAGGTTATGGCTATCAGTAACATGGCATGCAGTGTGTTCCTGGCCTCAACATGGGACTCAGTTTGTCGGTAGCCCTAACATGGAATGCAGTTTGTGGTTAGCCCTAACATGACACATGGTTTGTGACTAGCCCTTGCATGGCACAAAGTTTGTGGTTATCCCTAATATGGCATGCAGTTTGAGGCTAGCTCTAACATTAGATATGGTTTGTGGCTAGCCTTAACATGGCATGCAGTTTGTGGCTTGCCATAACATGACACATGGTCTGTGGCTGGCCTTAAGATGGCAAGTGATTTGTGGCTAGCCCTAACATGCAATGTAGTTCCTGACTAGTCCTAAAGAAGCACATGTTTTGTGCCTACCACTAACATGGCACAAAACCCTAACATGCTATGCTGTTTGAGGTTAGCCCCAATATGACACATGGTTTGTGGCTGGCCCTAACATGTCACTTTTTTTGTGGCTAGCCCTAGCATGGCATGCAGTTTGTGGCTAGCCCCCTTTTTCCCAGTTTTCTTCATGGGGTCTGGGTATTGTGTTAACTGTCACCAACTCTCTCGATTCAGTGCCACACTCCTGCCTTCTTTAACACTGATGGCTGACCATCTCAGATCTTCTTTCACACAATCCAGCCACCTCTTTGCTGGATGTCCTCACTTCCTCTTACCTTCTTCCTGTCTGTCCCAAATCTTCCTCAACAGACTGTCTTCTGCTTTTCTAAACATGTGCCCAAACAATCATAATTTGTTCTCTTTGATCTTTTCTGCAATTGGAGCTACTTTGGCTTCTGCTCTTATGTCTTCATTTATTCACCTGTCCCACAGTGTGCATCTTAAGACCTTTCTCAAGCACTTCATTTCCATCACCTCTAGTTCTTCAACTGTTCTGCCTTTACTGCCCAGGTTTCTGTACCATACAGTAGTACTGGTTGCACCACTGTCTTGTACACCTTACTTTTCAGCTTCTTTGACATTCTTCTGGTATAGACTACACTTGATACTCTATGCCAGTTGGCTGCAGCCCCTCTGATTCTAGCTTTGACATCTTCATTCAGACTACCCTTCTCCTCAGTTACCCATCCCAGGTACTTAAAGCTGGTTACCTGTTCCACTATCTTCCCTTCTATCTCTATTCTCAGCTTCTTCTGATTTCTCCAATTTGTTGCCATTACCAGTGTCTTATCTGTGCTTAGTTTCATCCCATGTGCCATCAGATTAAAATTCCATTCTCCTATCCTTTGCTGAAGTTCTAGCTCAGGACTACCTGCATTGCCACATCATCTGCATACAGCAGATTTGCTGATCCCTCCCACCTGTTTGCTAATGCAGTCCATCACCACTATGAACAGCAGTGGGCTCAGAGCAGAACCCTGATGTACACCCACTCCCAGTAGGAGCGGGTGTACATCAGAAGTGAACCCTGATGCACACACACTTCTACTGGGAACCCATCTGTGAAGCTGAACACTGTTCATCCTTGAGTCCTTGTACATAGCACTCACTAATTCTGCCAATGTTTCTGAGACTTTAAACCACCACAGTACTTCCCAGATCAGCTTTCTTGGGACCTTGTCATATGCTTTCTCCAAGTCTAGGAATGCCCAGTTGGACTCTCTCCTCATCTCTAGCTTCTTCTCAAGTATCTGGCCCTAACATAGCAAGTAGTTTGTGGCTAGCCCTATCATGACATCTAGATTGAGACTAGCCCTAAAGATGCTTCAATAAAGCTAGAGACACAACGTCTCTACTAGGAAGCTTTCTAAATTGTCTTTAGGGTGAACTAATTACTGGTCTTGAAATGTGGAGGAATGTAATTGTTTTATGACTTCCAGTATCTGCCAAAGATCTGAGTAAAAGCCCTAGGATGAGTATTTTTAGAGGCAGATGCTAAATACTACCAGCTTCAGCAATGGGGGGTTTGGTCTGGGGACTAGAAGACAGATGACAAGAAGTGATGTCATTCTCCAAGTTAGCCCAGCTGTAATATTTGAGATATTACTTTGAGAAGTGTCTTGGTGAGACAATGCATTCTGTATTCTGTTTTTGATGTGACAACAACTAGAAGATCCATTCACTACATCTGCCTTGCTCTGTTAGTAAGTTCTTAGGTTACAGCATAATTCTTAAATACAGCCAGGAATCTAGTGAAGCTTAGTTTAGATATTATTTTTCTTTATTAATTTGAAACTGCCTTCAATTGTGTTTTAAATATTTCCTGTGATTTTGAACTCTGGTGTCACTGTGAATATATTTAGTATTGCCTTGTTCTTTTATTATTTTTTATTGAATATATTTAAACCTTTCATTGTGTCTGCTCTGTGCAGAGATATTTACATTTTGAGAGTACTTACATATTTATTTGGTGAAAGTGTGTGGACCACTCCTAACAGCCTTGCTCTTGGTCAGACTGTTTGTATTAGTATTAATATTAGACAATAGGTTCATAGGTTCATACTAGGCTATCTGCCCTAGGGCATTTATAAGCCTAGCCAGAATGTGTTTGGCTTTCGCCACCCATTTTAAATTTATTTTGCTATGCCCTTTTTTGAGGATAGTATACTGTGCCTCTGTCTAACAGTGACACAGAAGTGATACCCGAGGTAAACCTACGATCTCCCATCCACTCATCAAGATTCCTCTTGAAGAGAGTCAATGAGGGACTCTGCCTAACCTGGACTGGGATTTTATTCCAGAGTGAAGGGAGCCTCTGGGTTATGAATCTGTCCCTCCAGCATGTCCTATTTATTTCATTGCTGAGGTTCAAGTCTCTCAAGCGCGTAGCTCGATGGGATTTGGATTTTCTGAGGTGCAGCATGTCCATTAATTCCGGGTTGGACATGGCTTTATATGTCAGGCACAGATCGCCTCTGAACAGGTGGTATGCCACTGAGTAGAGCTGGAGTTTCTTTAACCGGGCAGCATATGGCATCTGCTTGAGCCCTTTGATCCTATTGGTGAGGTACTTTTGAGGTCTTTCCAGTTGCTGCAGGTGTCTGGTAAGGTACATCCCAAAAGGGGCATTGTACTCAATTTTGGGCCTGATGAGGGATGAGCAAAGAGGCACAATGACCTCCCCTGATCTAGATGTGAATCCCTTCATGATTAGGTGGGCTATATAAAATGTTTTTCTAACCACTTTGGCCACGTGGTTGTCAAATGAGAGATTGCTATCAACTTGGGTCCCCAGGTCCCTAATTACTTCTTCTGTACTTAATGGATTACCACCTATGTGGTAATTTGTGAGCAATTTGTTTTTGCCAAAGGGGATGACTATACACTTTTTGGCATTTAGCTTGAGGCCATGGCTCTGGCACCAGTTGTCTGTTTCTATGAGGCCCTTTTGGAGGATGCTTGTGTCGGCTGGAGAGTCGATTATGGCGCCCAGTTTGCAGTCATCTGCGAACTTGGTCAGCCACAGTCCTTCCATGTTGGCCTGTACCTCCAAGAAATATATACCGAACAAGAGAGGTCCCAGGACTGAGCCTTGTGGGACACCACTTGTAACTGGTTTGGAGTCTGACATGGCTCCAGCAATTCTAACCATGTGGGTTCTGTCCTTGAGCCAGTTTGCAATCCATCTAGTGACATAGGGGTTTATATTTAAGCTGGTGAGCTTATCTATAATGCCCGAGTGGGGTATTGTATCAAAGGCTTTTGCGAGGTCCAGGTAGGCTGTGTGGACCACCTTCCCCTCGTCAATGGCCTTGGTGACTGTTTCAAAGAAATCAACCAGGTTTAAGAGGCAGGATCTGCCCTTAACAAAGCCCAACTGGGTAGGATCCAGTGTTTGTAGGTCCCCAATATCTTTATTTATGAGGTCCATGATGATCCTTTCCATAGCTTTGCAATAAGACTTTACACCCTTTGTTTAGGGCTTTAAAGTAGTTGTCAAAGAGTGACTGGTGGCAGGGAAAAAAACTTATAGTGTGGGCAAAAGGGAGCATAGCTAGTAAACCTATGCTAGCTTTTCCCAGGTGTGTGTGTGTGTGTGTGTGTGTGTGTGTGTGTGTGTGTGTGTGTGTGTGTGTGTGTGTGTGTGTGTGTGTGTGTGTGTGTGTGTGTGTGTGTGTGTATGTGTGCGTGTGTGTGCGCGTGTGCGTGTGTGCATGTGTGTTTGTGTAAATAAAACCTCAAAGAGTGTGTGTCAGCTATTTGGGCAGGGACATGAAGCACTGGTTGGACAGAGAGGGTGCTGGAGGTCTTGGCTTGGCCATTCAGTTGAGATTTTAACTCTATAGCTGTGCCAGTAGGGAGTCTTATTGAGAATCTAGAGGAAGAGGGAGAAGCCAGCCCTGGACTTTACTGTGGTCTTTGTGTGCTCTTAAGGGAAACTGAACTTGATGCAGAGAGCTGCAGCTGGAAATACTGTGTGCGTACCTGTTATCCTCTCAGTCAACTTTCCCCCACTGTTGCCAGTGGTGAGGACTGAGGCTTCTTGATTACTGATCTAGTGGTGAGTCTTCACAATTTGCGTTATATTTAGAAACATTGGCAAAGAAAAAAGGACTCAAAAATTCAATGATACAATTGGTATGGTAGTAAAAGAAAAAGTTGGCTTTATTTGCAGGCAATTTTATTTTGTATCTAATAAAACCAGAAAAAGACATGTCAGTGTGGTGGAACATTTTAAGACAGCTCCAAGTTTTTTTGGGGGGGGATTGTCTAAAATTAATGAAAGTAAAACAAAGATTATAGCTGTAAACTATGTACCCACAGATGAGTCGGTTCAGCAATACTCATACTTATAAGGACACAATAAAATGAAGTATTTAGGAGTATGGGTTAAAAAGTATTCTGCTTCGGCAGCTAAGGAAATGTGTGAAGGAACTAAGCAAAATATAATACAAAAATTGAGAAACTGGAACTTTTGTGTATGGATATGGATAGGAGGATATAAGCAGTAAAATCTTTTTAGTCCCTTTAGCTTTATACACAGATCAAGCATACTTTTATCAACAAGAGGAGAAGTTGCGGATAGTAATTAATTAAGACTTGAAGGAATTTATCTGGGAGGGGAAGAGGACAAGAGTCAAGTGGGAACAGATCCTTCCAATAGAGCAAGGTGATTTTGGACTATTTGATTTGAAGGGATATTTTAGAGCTACAAAGTTAAGGCTGTTATCCATAACCCAAGCAGGAAGCTATCAAAGAAAAAAGGGATGAGGATATAGGGAGGAGAAATTAAAGAAATAAGCAGACAGTGGGATTTTGCATGCAGATCCTTAAGGAGTGTAACAACAGTCATACAAAATAATAATTAATCCAACACAGAATTGGAGAAAGGAGATTCTGCCAATAGGGATTACTGCAAATGTGGGTACACAGAATAGGCAAGAGGGGGGAGGAGTTTACTAGAGGAAACTGGCAAAGTAACCAAGGTACTGGGAGTTAATAATTAGAGAGGGAAAGGTAATAGAATGGGAAGAGACCAAGAAGACATTTGGACTGCAGGCTAGAGACTGCCTTCTCTCTCAGAGATTGATATCAGAGTATAGGCAAAAAGAAAGGGATGGGGGGGATCCAAGTGAAAGAGCAGCACTGGTAGAGTTTTTAGTTGAAACTAGAACAAAAGTTGTTGTTAAAAATGGCTAATTAATAAAACAAATAAAATATTACACAATAACAACAGGAATCAGAGGAGGTTAGTAAAGATTAGGAAGACAAATCAGATAAGCAATTTGCAAAGAAACAATGAGAGGACATATGTGTAGCTTCCAAATACAAAGCAAAGTCTAGAAGATGCAGGATTTTTGCCTGAAGTATTTGCATAGCTATTTTCAAGCTGACTCCAAAGAATTTGCCTTCATGTGGATGGCAAATGTTGGAGGTGTAATATCGAAAAAAGGGGTACCTGGGAGCATATGTTTTGTAAGTGTAATGAGTTGGCAGACAAATTCCCTACAGAGTACTCTGTCAGAAATACTGGGTGAGCAAATGAGTGAAAGGACTTTTTGAGCTGGGAAACAGGATCTTATTTGCCTAGACATAGTAAGGCCTTGTTAAATTTAATTCTGATGGCAGCCAAAAAAAGCAATTACTAGAAAATGGGAAATCAATGTCAAAACCAACAATATCTGAATAAGTGAATATTGTAACAGGGACAAAAGAACTGGAAGTGGGATCTTTAGAAAAGGGTAGGAGCAAAATGCATAGAAAACAATGGAAATTGTGGGAACAATATATGTGGAAAATGTTTTGGATGAAGGATGAGGTTTAAGAGAAGGCAGGAACTGATCAATTTATTTTATGTTAGATTAATTATATTATATAGAATAATATATGTGATGTATCATCATCATCATCATCAGCCCCCTTTTTCCCATTTTTCTACATGGGGTCGGGGTATCGTGTTAAATGTCACCAACTCTCTCAATTCAGTGCCACACACCTGTCTTCTTCAACACTCATGCCTGACCATCTCAGATCTTCTTTCACACAATCCAGCCACCTCTTTGTTGAACGTCCTTGCTTCCTCATACATTCCTCCTGTCTGTCCCAAATCTTCCTCACCAGACTGTCTTCTGCTTTTCTGCATGTGCTCAAACCATCATAATTTGTTCTCTTTGATCTTTTCTGCAATTGGAGCTACTTTGGCTTCTGCTATTATTTCTTCATTTCTTTGCCTGTCCCACAGTGTGCATCCTACTACCCTTCTCAGGCACTTCATTTCCATCACCTCTAGTTCTTCAAATGTTCTGCCTTTACTGCCCAGATTTCTGTACCATACAGTAGTACTGGTCGTACCACTGTCATGTACACCTTACATTTTATTTTCTTTGGCATTCTTCTATCATAGACTACACCTGATACTCTATGCCAGTTGGCTGCAGCCCCTCTGATTCTAGCTTTGGCCTCTTCATTCAGAATACCCTTCTCCTCAGTTACCCATCCCAGATACTTGAAGCTGGTTACCTGTTCCACTATCTTCCTTTCTATCTCTGTTCTCAACTTCTTCTGATTTCCCCAATCTGCTGCCATTACCACTATCTTATCTGTGCTTAGTTTCATCCCATGTGCCTTCAGATTTGCATTTCCATTCTCCTATCTTTTGCTGGAGGTCTAGCTCAGAGACTGCCTGCACTGCCACATCATCTGCATACAGCAGATTTGCTGATGCCTCCCCTCCCACCTGTATGCTAATGCAGTCCATCACCAGTATGAACAGCAGTGGGCTCAGAGCTGAACCCTGATGTACACCCACTCCTACAGGGAACACTGTTCATCCTTGAGTCATTGGGTTTTTGTACATAGCCCTCACTAATTTTTACAATGTTTCTGGGACTTCAAACCACAGCAGTACTGCCCAGATCAGCTTTCTTGGAACCTTGTCATATACTTTCTCCAAGTCTAGAAATGCCCATTTGGATTCTCTCTTCATCTCTACCTTCTTCTCAAGTATCTGTCTCAATGCAAATATTGGGTCAATTGTGCTGCATAGGTTCATAGGTTGGTATTAGGCTATTGGCCCTAGGGCCTATACAAGCCTAGCCATAACAATTTTCTGGCTATTTCTTCCCACACTATTTACTTCCTGGACCCCTGTCTAGCAGGGCTATTGACGTGATCCCTGGGGTGAATTTCCTTTCTCCCATCCAATCATCAAGGTTCCTTTTGAAGAGGGCCAAAGAGGTGCTCTGCTTGACATGTATGGGCAGTCTATTCCAGAGTTTGGGGAGTCTCTGGGTCAGGAACCTATCACTCCAGCATGTTTTGTTTATTGTGATGACAAGGTTTAGATCCCCTGAGCATGTGGCTCTGAGGGATTGGGATTTCTTTAAGTGTAGCATGTCCAACAGCTCTGGGTTTGACATGGCCTTGGATGTTAAGCAGAGATCGCCTCGGAGTAGACAATATGCGACAGAGTATAGCTGGAGTTTTTTAAAGCGGTCAGCGTAGGGCATCTGCTTTAGGCCTGTGATTCTTTTAGTGAGGTATTTCTGAGGCCTTTCCAGTTGTTGCAGATGTCTTGAGAGGTACATACCAAATGGGGTGTTGTATTCTATAATGGCTCTAATGAGGGATGAGTACAGTGGGACAATGACCTCCTTTTTTCTGGATGAAAAGCCCTTAGTGATGAGGTGTGCCACATAGAAGGATTTTCTGACTGTTGTGGCGATGTGGTTATTGAAGGTGAGACCACTGTCCACCTGTGTCCCTAAGTCTCTTATCACACTTTCGGTGTTTAGTGTACTGCCACCTATGTGGTAATTCACGGGTACATGTTTTTTCCCAAAGGGATAACTATACATTTCTTGGCATTGAGCTTGAGCCCATGGCTCTGGCACCAAGCATCTGTTTCTGTAAAGCCCTTTTGTAGAGTATCCACATCATTTGGGGATTCAATAATGGCTCCCAGTTTGCAGTCATCTGCGAACTTTGTTAGTCAGAGTCCCTTAGTGTTGGCCTGTACTTCAGAGAAGTAGATGCCAAACAAGAGAGGTCCCAGGACTGAACCCTGAGGTACTCCACTTGTCACTTGTCTGGAGCTGGATTTGGAGTCAGCTACTTTTACAAAGTGGGTTCTGTCAGTAAGCCAGTTGGCAACCCATCGAGTGCCGTAGGGATCAATGCCCAGCTTAGTAAGTTTATCTATGATTCCAGAGTGGTGGATAGTGTCAAAGGCTGAGGTCCAGATAGGTGGTGTGGACTGCCTTACCCTCGTCCATGGCTCTGGAGACTGATTTGAAGAAGTAAATCAGGTTCAGGAGACAAGATCGGCCCTTCACAAACCCAAACTGGGTGGGGTCCAGTGTTTTTAGGTTGCCAATGTTTTTGTTTATAAGTTCCATGATAATACGTTCTATGGCCTTGCAGATCAGGCTCATCAGACTGATGGGGCAGTAGTTCCCGGGATCCAAGGTGGATCCCCCCTTGTGGAGTGGGATAACTGCAGCTGTGTGCCACTCAGTGGGCATGAAGCCTGAGGTGAGGGTATGATTAAACATGACACTTAGGTGAGGTACCAGTTCATTTTGTAGTTCATGTAGTACACAGCCTGGGATGTCATCTGGTCCCATGGATGCTGTATTCTTAGCTTTGGAGAGTGCGTTTTTTACCTGTGTGGCCACTATTACTGGAATTTGGCAATCTTCCGGTATTGAGATGGGCCATTTAGGGGGTGAGAGGGGGGTGAAGTCGGCACTGAAATGATCTGCCAGGATATTGGCAATATCCTTGGGATTAGTATATTTGATGCCATTCTGTTGTAGCTCAGAGCAGATCTGAGCATTGCCATTTAGATTCCTGACATAGTTATAGAATGCCTTGTGGTTGTCTTTGGAATCTTTGGCAATTTTATTTTCATAACTAGCTTTGGAGGATTTTATGAGGGATCTCAGCTTCTTACCGAGGCTGGTAAGGGAGTTTTTTGCATCCTGGGAATTCCTCTTTTCTGCAACAGTTTCTTCCTTTTGTTGTAAAGTTTGTTTATGGCAGGGGACCACCAGATTGGCTTCCTTTTTTTGGACAAAAGCATCTTGGTTCTATTTGGGATGGCACGATTCATGCATGAGTGGATGTGCTCGCACAGTGCCTTAGTGCATCCTGATCTGAATCCAAACTGCTCATCTCCCATCTTACATTCTACTATTCTGTGTATCCGTTTATTAATCACACTCTCCAGAACGTTCATGCAATGTGATAGGAGTTTTATGCCTCTGTGCTGCCGACAGTTGTGTTTATCCCCTTTGTTCTTGTACACTGGCATAAGTATGTGTATTCTCCAGTCATCTGGGATATGCCTTTCTCTCCACACTGCTATTAGTACCCTCAGGAGCCATTTCTCCCCTATCTCAACTAGCATCTTTATCACAGACTGGACGTTTGCTAAAATGGTTAGAAAGACCTTCTACATTGCCCACCTGATCATGAAGGGATTCACATCCCGATCTAGTGAGGTCATTGTTCCCCTGTACTCTTCACTTATCAGACCAATGATCGAGTACAATGCCCCATTCGGGATGTATCTCACCCGACATCTGCAGCAATTGGAGAGACCCCAAAAGTTCCTCACCAAAAGGATAAAGGGACTCCAAAATCTGTCATATGCTGCCAGACTGAAGAAACTCCAGCTCTATTCAGTCGCATACCGTCTGCTCAGAGGTGACATGTGCCTGACATACAAGGCCATGTCCAACCCGGAATTAATGGACATGCTCCACCTCAAAAAATCCAAATCCACCAAAACCACTAGAGCAAGCGACTTAAACCTTAGCACGGATATAAATAGGATGTGCTGGAGGGATAGATTTATCACTCAGAGACTCCCTATGCTGTGGAATAAAATCCCGGTCCATGTGAGGCAGAGCACCTCGCTGGCTCTGTTCAAGAGAAATCTTGACCTGTGGATGGGAGATTGTAGGTTTACCGCGGGAATCATCTCTGTGTCACTGCTGGACAGAGGCACAACAAACTAATGGGCACAGTATTTTTTCATATAAGGGGTGGCGTAAGCCACAAAACTTTGGGCTAGGCTTATAAATGCCTTAGGGCAGATAGCCTAGTTAAACCTATGAACCTATGAACATCTGCTGTCACCTCATCTGAGCCTGCTGCTTTCCCTGACTTCATCTTCCTTAGTGCTTTTCTTACTTCTTCTAGGGTGGGCTCCTCTTCTTCTCTAATTGTAGGCTGTTTCTGGGGCAGTACAGCTTCTGTGGGGTTTTCTTCATTCAGAAGCTGCTGGAAATACTCCTTTCATCTGCCTTTGATGTCCTCTGGACTGGTGAGCAGGTTGTTGCTGGCATCCTTTATGAAGGGTGTCTGACTATCTTCTTTATCTTTCTGTCTTTGCCTTGCAACCTGGTATAGTTTTTTTGTGCCCCTTACTGAGTCACTTTGCAGAAGCTGATAGAGTGCCTCTGATGCCCTATTCTTTGCTATTGCAACTTCTTTCTTAGTTTCTTTGTTAGCCAACCAGTAGTCCTTCCTAGCCTGCTCAGTCTTTAATATCTCCCACTTCTTCCTGCACTCCTTTTTTCTTTTGATGACTTCCTGGACTTCTGCATTCCACGACTAGCTTTCCTTATGTACCTTATTTCTATACCTGGATCTATGTGATGTATAATGTTTATAAATGTGAACTTGGTAATATGGTTTCTTGACTTTTATATAAACGCAGGTTTGCCTGTGATACATGTGATAATTCAATAAAGATGCTTAAAAAAGCTCTCAGCATGCTTTTGGGAGGAGGGAGGAACCCAACAGCAGCACAGGGAGGACACACAAACTCCATACAGGCACTAGACGGAGGTCAGGAGTGAACACTGTTATCAGTGTGCATGCAAGGTAAAGACCTTAACCATTATGTCACCTGGTATTGGATGATATATTTAGGGCTAGAGGGTAGCTTTTAGTACTTACTGATAAGTCAGAATCTGCCCACTGGTGTTCATGACTATTCCTGCTGCTCTCACTACAGATTCTCACAGCTAGGAATCAATGTTTCTTTATCTCACAAGAAGCAAGGCAGTAGTACTTATCCCAAGCTTGTTCCTCAGAAATGCGTCATTTTACTGGTAAGATTGAAGGTATAAGTATATGTCTAAATAGGTACAACCAAACAGAGCCATAGCTGCCTCATTTAGTGTCCTTGCCTCCCGACCTGATCTGATACCCCTCAGTGCTAGATTGGGAAGCAAAAAAAAATGTCAATTCTCTAATCAGATGCTCCTCCCATCTCTCCTTAGGAGGAGCCTGAGGTCCAAATGCCCTCCCACACTACTGCACACCCTTACTTTCATGTGAGGAACAAAATATTAAAAAAAAGAAAAAAATGCATCTGCTTAGCGTGCCTCCTAATAGCTTACTCCAAGACAGGCTGCCCCCTTCACCACACCCAAGCTATACTTCTGATCCCAAAAGGAGCCTTATACTCAAAAACTGTTTCAACAAGAGAATATGCAACGGCATGATACACCTGTTTTGACTTTGATAAGCTGTATTTAGATATTATTTGTGATAGAATAATTTTCAGTGTACTATGGCTATATGATGGTCGAATGTGAGGGAATTACTGACCCATGTTCCCAAATCCCTAACTTCATTGTTATTTAGGAGACAGGAATAGTTTTTCAAATGAGAATGCACTATACTTCTTTGGATTTAATTGTAGTCCTTTTTCTGTACACCATTTGTTTGCAAGGGCAGGCTTCTGTTGTATTGAGATAGTATTTGAGAGGGATTTGCCGGAAGCACCCAGTTTGCAGTCATCTGTAAACTTACTTGAGAAAGGTCCTGATTTCCTGTTTGGAAAATATATGTTGAAAAGGAAGGGTCCTAATACTGAGGTCTGGGAGGAACAGCACTACTTATGCTCATACATATGAAGGAAGCACCTGCCACCCTGTCAGTGAGGGTTCTGTTTTTTTAGCCATTTCACCTTCAACCTCACCATTTAAAGATCAACATTTAAGGCACTTCGTTTATTTTTGATGCCAGCATGGTGAAATATGTTGAATGTTCTGCTCAGATACTAGATCCAAATAAGTTGTGTGGATAGGATGACTATCTATACCCTGAATAATTTCATTTACATTTATTTTCATTTATTGCTTTTGTTGACCGTAGTCCAAATGTGTTGTGGTAGCTCCTTCTCAGTGGTGGCCTGGGAAGAAAAGCTTCATTTGTAAACTAGGCAATTTTATATAACAGAGAAAAATGTATAGTTTAAGGTAAAATATGGACAAACAATAACTGAAAGGCAGCTATACTAGAGAAAATCTGCAATCAGTCAGTAAAATGTAGAGTCATTAAACATTAATACAAGACATAGGTTAATACTAGGCTAACTGCCCTTTAGGGTCATTTTAAGCATAGACAATTACCTCATATGAGGATCAAACCCTGTACCTTACATCTGTAAAATAAACATCTTAACCATCAAGGTCAATTTCAGTGGTCTCTGGCAACTAAATTTGCAGATGATTGCAAATTAGGAGTTGTTATTGAATACCACACTGACACAAATGTTCTCCAGGAAGCGCTGACACAGAAAAATACCTGGTGTCAGAGCCCTGGACTAAAACTAAATGCCAAGAAATGCATAATGGTATCCTTTGGGAAGTCATCCACGCCTGGTAACTATCGTATTGAAAGCACACCCATTAGAGTTGACCCAGTAGTCAGGGACTTAGTGACACAGACAGTAATCTAGCCTTTGATCATCGTGTGTTTACAGCAGTGAGGCAATCATTCTGTGTTACGCAACTTATAAACAAAGGTATGGCATCTATGTCCAAGGAAGTCATTGTTTCACTGCATTTGGCATTCATTAGCCCTATCATTGAGTACAATGTTCCCTTTGGTATATACCTAACCAAGCATATCCAACAACTGGAACATTCACAGAGGTTCCTCTCTAAAAGAATACAGGTTTTAAGGAAAATGTCCTTTGCAGACCACCTCAAGGACCTATCCCTGTATTCTGTCTCCTACAGGCTGTTGAGGGGAGATCGATGCCTGGCATATAGGGCATTGTCAGACTCCACTCTGATGGACCTCCTGCATATCCACAAAACAAACAGCACCAGAATTACCCACTCTAAAGACCTAAATCTCACCTGTGATATTAATTGGACCTGCTGGAGAGACAGGTATGTGTCCCACAGACTACCCATCTCTGGAACAGGCTCCCCATCCATGTGAAGCAGAGTTCCTCCCTAATCCAATTCACGTGTAACTTGGACAATTGGATGAGGAACAGGAAATTCATCCATGGTTTGGCACCTATGTCTCTAACAGACACAGGCAAACTGTAAGTGGTTCATCTCCCAGGGCCCTGCTTGTAAATGTTTAATCTCCCAAGCCCCTGCTTACACTTATCAAGAGTACCAGAACTTGTCAGAGATTTAGTGTGCATGGCTAGGCTTAAAAAGGCCCTTGTGGTCACTAGCCTAGAAAATACCTATGAACCTATGAATCTATGAGAATTTGCTTTGTTGAGGTAAATGCTGTGCAAGAGTTGAGACAAATGTTTTTAAAGTGGTGTTTTAGCAAATTTTTGAATGTGAATAGGCTGGTTTGTTGTCTGATGGTGGTAAGGATAAAGTTCCAGACCTTAGAGACATAACTTCAGTACATGGACAGACTAGCAGAGATGTGGGTTTAAGTTATGGTTAATACAAACTTGCTCATGGAGAGTAGTAATTCTGCAGGCGTGAAAGGTTCCACTAAGGCTTAGAGTGCAGGACAGTTTTGAGGTTTGTAGATATTATGAGCAGTTCCTAACTGGGTGATATAAATATAGTGTGGAAGTTCTAGCCAGACTGTTTTAAGGCTAGTCAGTGATGAGATTTAGCAGACTGGTTAGTGGTGAATTCAGGTATCTTGTTGTAGTATTCTTCAAATTTCCTAAGTAAAGATTGCCGAAATTTGGTGTAGCTGGGGCAGCATATAGTAGTGAAGGTAAGAAGTATTCAGAGGTGATTTTTTTAGGAGTTGCTAGTTAAAAATTGTTTGATACAATATAGGAGTCCCATTCGTCTGAGGGCTTTCTTGATAGCTTGTTGTATTTGAATACCAAAGTTTAAGTGGTTATCGAAAACAGCACCAAGTAGCTTTGTGTTGGACACAAGTTCAATAGAACTGTTGTTTGATGAAAGAACAGAACGCCAGCAACCTAACAAACTCGGAACCTTAGAGATAAAAATCACGGCTTAGCTCTTTCATGTTATATAAAAGACATCATCAGAACCATGAAACAGGAAATAAAAACACTTTTTAAAGGAAATTCACAAAACACAACCCTAAATACACCCAGTCAGGTGATAGGGACCACTAAAGCCCAGGAAAATCTTAAAGACACAGTAAATACAGAAAAAAGACCCAAAATAGGGACAGCTTTTAAATATTGCTCCTATAAACTTAGAAAGTTGCTAGAATGACACATTTATTTTCTGAAAGATATGAAGTCTAAAACTCAGATGTTTGTCATTATTTATTATTATTTAATGAATTAAAACCTCAATGATTTGCCAGAAAACCATAAATTTTACAAGGAACAGACCAAAAATAGCAGGCAGATATCTGGACATTCTGTGAAAATCTTGATAGTTGAGAGGTATGACTGGAAAAAAAATGCCATATATCAAAACCAATGTCCAACACAAAATCATTACTTATACAGATCTAATAATCAGTACACAACCATAATGTGAGATATCAAATTATTTCACAATGCAACACAATTGCAGAAAGAATAAAAGATTAATACAGTGAATAATAGAGCAATACGATATTTGAAATAGTAAGAGTTGGTAGTTAGGTGATCCATTTTACCGGTAACACTTACAGATGGATTTCTTGACAGGATGTTAATCTAGTGAGTTCTTAACGTATTTTGGTATTGTTTATGATTTAATTTTAGTACTTAAGTGATTCCAGGAGGCAGGTCCAAGTCTAATAAAAATGTTTTTCGCCTGCTTGTCTTTTGAAGGCTGATCTGATTAGTGTAATGTCAGCATTTTGGCTATTTCTTAAAAATATCTTTGTTCTGGTAATTTAGATTTTAGAGATGAGCAGTATCCTAGATTCATAACTTTGAACGGAAGACAGTTAAGGAGACATATGAAACACTCCGTAACTAGAAGACAGTGAAGATCTCTGATGTGGACAGTCAGTGTGGTTTGTGATTGTGAATGGCTGGTTAAGAGTTAAACCTGCAAATTTGTATTGAGAGATGTTAAGGACTGTATTACCATTAGTGTGCTGTTGGGGTAAGTGTATTATTTTGGGAGGACAGAAAAAAGTAATACACTTTCTTTTAGGATTGAGGAGTTTGTTGTTGCCAAATGACATAGTCTAGAGAAGTTTGTCTGTTGTTGTTGTTCATTGTTCGTGGGTAAGTACTAGAATAGCTGCTCTTGCAGGCCATTTTAGGTCTAGCCAATTTTCTTTTTGGTGATTGAATTAACCTGTCCCATTTGGTGTTAGATTGGCCTTATCCATCTCATGGTCAATATGTTACCCCTAGTGAAAGTAACTGTGACCAAACTATAAATAATTTGAAAGGACTTATGAGTGGGATAAAGCATTTAGGAGCTACCTCAGTCCATTAGTTGTAAGGGGGGCAGTTGTGGTGTAAGTTTTCTTAGTATGGACAGGGATGAGCTATGTTTTAAGTGGATTGTTGTAGGTGTGTATATGATTTAATGGCTTCCAAAAGTAAAATAGCATACACGTATAGGGTGAGTTTTTGTGTAGGTATGTCACCTTTTATATCATTGATAAAGAGACGGAATAGCAGATAACCTAGAACATAAGCTTGGGGAACTCATGTGATGAATATGGTATACCTTCATAAGTTTGACAGCCACATCTTCGACACTGCTGCCACGAACTGCAAACTGCAAAATTCAAAAATCATGAAAACCGAAGCACCTAATTACAAAACCTCGCACCTTTTTGACCCATGGTAGCACTCGTTTTGGCGGTGGAGTGATCGGAAATGTCAAAATTCAATATTTTTATGACATTTAGGGAAGTCGGCAGGACGGAATTTGGCTAAATGGTTCACGTTTAAGCACATTCGGAAATGTGCTTTCGAACATATGAAGGTATACTGATGAATCTATCTGTTTCAGAGTATTGATTATTAACATAGATTTGTTAGGATCTCTTGCTGGGATAATTGCTAAACTGTGTAATTGTGTTTTCAACAAAGTTAAATGGTTTGAGCTTTTGTAAAAATAAAATCAAGGTTGACCATCTCAAAAGCACTATTCATATCAGCAAAGACTCTTGCTGTTGTAAGACCATCATTCATATTACAGCAGATACTATTAGTTGCAGAGACGTGTACAATGGCACTGCTAAAGGCATTCCAAAAGCATGTTTGTGGTCTGAATGTAGGCTGCAGGCATTAATGTGTTTAAATAATTGACTATACAGCATTTTTAAAAATATTTTATTTATGGTGCATAGGTTAGAAATGGGTCAGAAGTCTTTGAAATCTTTGGGGAGGTGGCTCTAGGAAGAGGTGAAATAGCAGAATGCTTGAAGGAAGGAAGAATATATGTGAGTGAGAGTTAAAAATTTGGGTAAGTGACTTAGCAATGTAGTTAGCTACTTTCATAGAAACAAAAAAGTGGGGTGAAGGATACTTAATTTGGCTGCAGAAGAGTTTAGGTTTTATAGAAGATTTTTTTTTGTCACAAAGTTGTGATTTAATCTGCTCCCTGCATTTAAGTATTGATCTTGGACATCAACCATCAAAGATCTAGCATTTTTTTTGGGAGGTTGGCATAATGGTTAAGGTGTTCACCTTACAGACACAAGGTGCATGGTTTAATTCTCACATGGAGTAATTGGCTAGGCATAAAAAGGCCCACAGGGGCAGTTAGCCTAGTACTGATGTATGAATCTAAGAAACAGTATCTGTTAGCATGAAGGTATGAATGGAGCATAATACCATCCTGGTGGCACTAGTTTGTACAGCACTGATATTGCATCAAGATCAAAATGTTTGCCTATAGAAGTGGGGAGATGTCTATGGCCCTATCCACAATATGTGAGGCTTCTGTCCAAGTTTTGGAAATATAAGGACAGACCCAAAATATATGAAATTCATCTACATCTTTGGAAGTCTTGCAATCCCTATCTCACCTCCCTTACATAGAGTCCAGTAGACCTTATATCTAAATCATAACTGGTGAATAAGGGGCCTAGCACTATCCTTTAGTACTAATTAGAGGTTTCATTTGCTCATTGTATATGTGGGTAGATCTGCTCTTTGAAACCTAACTACATAGTCTCAAAATATAATTAAAATGGAGGTCTTGTTACTTAAGGTTAGATAATAATACCAATGTGATGTCTTCCTGTGTCTCTCCTCTAAGCCTCTTAGAGGAGGAAATCATCCTCTTTGTAACAGTCTATTCCCATATTTTATACATGTATGAGGAATGGTTGACCACATGTTGGAGCTGATATCCACGTCTATCAATCCAGGAGGTTGTACCTATTTCTTGAAGTATCAAATGCTATAAAACTTTTCTTACCTTCTACCATCTTGGAAAGTTCTAAAATATTCCTTACCTCCTTGCAAATCCAGTCTGTCCAGGATAGCTTGTCCCCATCTACCTTCTGTTCCAGGTACCTCAATATTGTGAAAACCGGTTTTAAATTCTGGTTGTTGTTGGAGATTTTATAGTTTATATTTATTATTTCATAATAACTTGAAGCTTGTAGTAAAGTTCTTAATAATGCCAAGTAACACAGAAAAAAAATAAATAAAAAAGTATTAGAGACCAAAACTCATTCCTGTGAGAAAGTTGAGTTTCCTGGTGAAAAACTTTAGGTCTGTGATTGAATGAGCTATGTCCCCTCTTTGCTGGAGGGCAAAGGTAAGTCCTTTCTGTAGTAGTTTTAGTTTTGTGTGGGATAACGGCTTTTCTGAGGGTTTCCAAACTTTGTTGTGTTTCCTTGATTGTTTCTTCTGTTTGGGAGGTCTATGAGGGGGGACCCATAGGTGTTTCACATCAGACTCCAACCGCCGCTCATCACTTCCCTATCCATTGGCTCCCACCCCTCTGATCATAAAGTAAATTAAACAATCAGTTCCGGCGCAACTTACCCTGTCCCCACACTTCACTAAACACAAAATAAAAGCCCAGCTGTTTCCCCAGTGTGTTCATGGACATGTTTAAATGTAAAACATTGGATTTCAACTGTATAAAAGTCACCCATTGTCTTTTACATTTTTTCACAGCAAGAATCATTTTACTTCAAGGCAATTGACTAATATGTAATATATGTAAGTTTGATTTATCTGGTTAATACTGTGCTCATCTACCATGAATAAGGAAGATTTTTCTCACAGGAACGAGTTTTGGTCTCTAACTAATAATTTTTTATTACTACGAGCTTCAGATTTTAATTTATTATAAAATAACAAATATAAAATATAAAATCTCCAACAACGACCAGAATTTAAAACTGGGTTTTCACGAAGACAGTAAGGACTTGCAATTTTGGGATCATTCCCAATATCTCTCCATTTCTCAAGTTATTAATTTCTTAGTACCCCAGGTACTAGCAAGCACCTTATTAATTGGGTCCGTGAGATCCAGGCACCTGAGACACACTTCTCTCCATGCTCTTTTTGGAGTTTTTTACTAAGGTACCTCAATATTGGGATCTCAAAATGCCAGTGACTATCCCTGGAGGGCATTTTATTAAAATATCATAAAGTCGTAAAGGTGGTTCTCAGGGTTGTCAATTTACCAAATGTTTTGGGAGATTGTACAACTCAGTCTAAAACATTGACTGAGATACCTCCCAGCAGCTCAAACTCAGTTTCTGCCCAGTCAAGTTGTAGAAGATTATTGAAAGTCAAATTCGGCTATCATATTGCCTATATATTTATTTATATATTTATACATCGACCTCTCTGTCTCGTTGCTTAACCTCTACATTACCTTACTACTCCATCTGTACCTATACTGTATATAACTACTTAGAAATAACGAACACTGTTTTCCCTACATTGACATTGTACCTAAGTTTTTGTTGTAAGAATTTTGACATTGTACTCTACTGCTTTTCTGTATGATTTGTTGTAAATGCCTTTTGTAGTTTGATCTCTTAACATTTGTACCCAACTGTTTTTTTGTAAAGTTTTATTGTAAAATGTTGCTTCTCTAACTAATTGTTTTAGCTGCCATTGCAATTTTCTTGCTGACTTTATGTAAAATGTTAATAGTGATTGTGGAGCTTTTCTCCTTGGGTCCCCACTGAAAATGAGCTATTGCTCAGCTGGACTAACCCGGTTAACAAATGTAAAATAAATAAAAAAATAAATAGATATTTGGAATACCACTACCTTCTTCTTGAGTAGGAAGGAAGAGAGCAGAGTTTGGGATGAACCCTTCTTTTTTCCCCTATAAATTATCTACTGAGTGTGATGTGAAAATATGATGAAAGATATGATTCGGTTTGGCATAAATCATTTAATCTCTGATATTTGTCCCACCTGGACAGCTTTAATCTCCCCCAGGCATGTATTTATAAAAAGAGCTCCTCCCAAATCAACTTAATAGGTTCATATGTTCATAGGTAGGTACTAGGCTATCTGCCCGAGGGCATTTATAAGCCTAGCCAGAGTGTGTCGGCTTTCGCCGCCCCATTGATATCCTTTGTCAAGAAGAGCCAATAAAGTGATCCCAGGGGTGTATTTTCTGTTACCCATCCACTCATCAAGGTTTCTCTTCAAGAGTGTTAGTGAGGGTCTTTGCCTAATGTAGTTAGGAATTTTGTTCCAAAGCATGGGGAGTCTCTGTGACAGGAATCTATCCATCTAGCATGTTCTATTTATTGTGGTGGTGAGGTTTAGCTCACTAGAGCACATGGCTCGCAGTGACTTGGATTTCTTTAGGTGGAGCATGTCCATCAATTCGGAGTCAATATTCATGTTAACCACAGTGAGGGAATTCATGCACAACTTGATACTAGATACCTAAGACTGCCTTTACCAAACTTAATAGGTGACATCTTGTTTTCTTTTGATAGCAGTAATGTCACCTCTGTTAGTCAGGAACAGCTCTGTATTGTCAAAGATCACCTCTAATCCAGAAATAGCATTGCAAATAGACATTTTATCTAGAGTTTCAGTGAATATCCAATCATCTGCAGATAGTATTACTATTCCTTGCCCAGTCCCAGCATGAAGACCAGAGTGATTTATAACAGCTTGGGTCAGGGGCTCTATTGCCAATAAGAAGAAGTCAGGGGACAAAGGGAAGCCTTGTGTTGTGCCGCTACATAAAACAAAGGGGTCAAGTTAGTGTTCCCATGTATATACTCTGGCAAAGAGGGAAGAATATAGAGCTTTCACTCCTATAATATATTCCCCCAGAATATCAGTCTTTGTCATACCTTTAATAAGTAGTTGCATGAGAAGAAATCAAATACCTTCTTAAAGTCCACCAGTATGGCTACTGCCCAGTTAGGAAAAGTCCTTTGTGCTTGAGGATGGAGCAGGTAAAAGGTGAAGGATGTCAGCACTTGGCCTTCCTTTAACAAAGCCTGCCTGGTCTAGTTGCACCAGTAGTTGAATCACTTAGCACCAACTTTTGACCAGTACCGTTGCATTCAATTTGGTGCCTTCATATTATTTTAATGTCTACACCTGCAGAGAAACAACACTTTGGTAGAGTTTAATAATCCAATACAGATATCTCATCTTTCTTCACAGAGCTCTTTGCTACAGTGAATGAGTTTATTTATAACCTATCCCTATAATATTGGGAGGGGACCGTACCTCTCAACAAAGGCAAAATTAATGGGTGGGGACAAAGGGACAAAAATAGGGATCATTTATTTAAATACATCTCTTATAAACTTAGAAAGTTGATAGAATAACAGGTTTTGCAATACCCTGCATTTTCCAAAGGGTATAAAATCTGTAACTCAAATGTGTGGCATTATTGAGTGACTTCAATCCTTAAAGTTGTGATAGAAAAACATGATTTTTTTGAGGAACAGACCAAAAAATATGAAGCAAAAATCTGTACATTCTGTGAAAATCTGGACAACTGATAGGTATGAAGGGTTGAATAGCTCAAACTCTAAAACTGAGCATCATATCTGTTTTGTCCCTGTGCCACACAGGGATAAAGTCCTTACTGTGTCCCATACAATTCCTGTTTGACTAGCGGCATGGGTGTTGGAGGGACAACATTCGGGGGTAATGGGAGTTAGTGGCAGACGTTGGCCTGCATTCCTACTGGGAAGGGGACTGCACAGGCTTGCTGCAGTGGTATCATTATGAGCCTGGAGAATTCTGCTTTTCAAGCAGTGTGTAACTTGGTCATGAGGTTGCCCACACTTGACTTGAAAGCACTCATGCATGTCTTGTGGCATTGACTGCAGAGCTTGTAAGGCTGTCATGGGGTGTGAGAGAGTTAGGCCATACTCAGTGGCAGCAGTTTGATACTGGACCAGGATCCCTTGTCTCCTCACTGATAATGGAGTTGGGTTAGTTGATTCTAGTGGAAGTAAAAGTGGGTTCAGTGTTCCATGTGAACAAGTATAGGAACTTGTAGCAGCAAATGGCCAGCTGTGGAGAGGTGAACAATTTAAAAGAAAAAAGACAGAATACTATAAAAGACTAGGGAACACAGTGGCATCCATAGAATGAAGTCAATAAATGTTGTGTACCTTGTAACTAGAGAAAACTGCGGACCAATCTCCTTAATTAATGCAGACACCAAATAGCAGTGAAGGTATGAGATATTCAGAGGGTATTTGATTTCCATAGCAAATAAATTGACCAATCAAAAACTAGGACAACAACTTTTTAAAGTGCAATACTACACATTAAAATGATTATCACTACATAAAATCATTAGATTGAAACCTACATTGCATTTATACATAGATGTAAAATATAAAAATGCAAACTATGCAAAACTATTCAGAAAAATATTCTTGAATAATAAATTGTGAATAATAACATTAAATGACTGTTATAACTTAGCCGGTCTTGATATTAACACACTGTTTATGGACAACATGTCATTTAATCCGGGTAAAATGTTAACATTTAGTCTCAATTCCCAGTAGAGCTCTTGATATCCCAAGCCGCCCCACCCCCACCCTGTTTGTATAAAACTTGTTCAAGTATAAAGAACAAAAACTTACCATCGTTCATACATGTTTGTTTGTGTTTGTACAAAGCATTACTTATTTGTTTATTGTTAATTTCATAACTTATATTCTCTTATATTGTCCTTTTTGTACCCCTATCACTTTTATCTTTCACACAGCTTCTTACCCATACCAATCTCAGTCTCATGTTGGGTTCTCCCCAACATTATATACACCTACCTTAATTCTTTAGCTATAACTCCCATCAAGAAACATGTGCACCAATTTGTTAATTTCAGTCGAAAGCATATATCATCAGATAAACTTCTCAATATTCTCACCCTTTGGCCTTTAACTAAACTATATGTTTGGAAAGATGAATGGTTGCTAGAATAATGCAGAAAATTATTTGAAATAACCCTGATTGGAACATGTGACTCCCAAAGCCTTTGTATAGTGTAGTATCTAAATAATTACTACTACTCAATGAACATGTGTAGATAAACATAAAAAAACAGTGGAAGAACTTAGAAATAACACAAATTCATGAAGCTCACTTACATCACCCTTCCAAATCATAAATATATCATCCAGAAAACATACATAGGTAACCGCTTCACTCACATAATGGGAGTTAAAGACCCAACATTGTTCCCAGTACCACAGCACAATATTGGCGTATAAAGGGACACAAGCTGCATCCATAACCATGCCTGTCCTCTGCCTGAAATACTCTCCCTCAAAGTAACAGAAGTTGTTTTCCAACACTATCTACATAAGATTTACTAGAATATTAACTTTCACTTTCTTTAAAGTGTTACACTGTAGGCATGCCTCACAAAACTACTATATACCTATATGGTGTGATATACATAAAAACAAATCTATAACATCAATAGTAAGCAAAAGCCAATCATCTTGATAAAACTCATTTTTCACATGTTCTAAAAAATCCCATGAATCCTTGAGAATATGAGAAATATTATTTAAAAATGTTTTAACAAACCATCAGCATAGACAGCTTTAGAATGTGTTTTCATCCCACTGTGGATACAATTGGACACAACTGTGGATTATGTAAATTCATTTTTGGTTACCCAAAAAGAACTGGTACCACTGGATGCTCAACCATTAAAAACTTATATATATTGTAATCAATCGCACTTTGATCCAGCAAATCTTTCAACATAACACGGAGGGACTCTAGCTGACCAAGTTTGCAGACGACTGCAATCTGGGAGCCATTATTAACTCCCCAAGTGATGTAGATATCCCACAGAAAGGCCTCACTGAGACCTATGACTGGTGTTAAAACCATGGCCTTAAGCTTAATGCCAAAACATACATTGTCAGCCCCTTTGGGAAAAACTCAGTTCCCACTAATTACCAGATTGATGGGAGTCCCCTGAACACTGAAGGCGTTATAAGAGATCTGGGGGCACAGTTTGACAGCAACCTCTCTTTCAACCACCACATTGCCATTGTGGTCAGAAAGTCCTTCTATGTGGCACATCTCATTACCAAGGGTTTTGCATCCAGGAAGAAAGAGGTCATCATCTCTCTCTATTGTTCCCTCATTAGGCCAATCATCGAGTATAATGCCCCATTTCACATGAACCTCACTAGACACATGCAACAGCTGGAAAGGCTACAAAAGTACCTTATGAAGAGGATCCTAGACCTTAAACACATGTCCTACATGGACAGACAAAAAAACTCCAGCTATTCTATGTTTCATATCGCCGACTAAGAGGCAATCTCTGCTTGACTTACAAAGCCATGTCTGACCCAGCTCTGTTAGAAATGCTACATCTAAAGAAATACCAATCCCTCTACACCACACTCTCCAGAGACCTCATCCTCATTACCACAATCAACAGAACGTGCTGGAGGGACAGGTTCATAACCCAGAGACTGCCCATGCTATGGAATGGACTTCCCATACATGTAAAACAGAGCACCTCACTAGCCCTCTTCAAGAGAAATCTTAATGAGTGGATAGGAAATAGAAAGTTCACCCCGGGGATCACTCCAGTGGCTCTACTTGATAGAGGCACTGGGAACTAACGTCAAGCAGCACAGTGCCAGGGCACTTTGCCAAAGTGGTTAGAAAGACCTTCTACATAGCCCACCTCATCATGAAAGGATTCACATCTAGATCAAGAGAGGTAATAGTGCCCCTTTCTTCATCCCTCATCAGGCCTATCATAGAATATAATGCCCCTTTTGGGATGTACCTTACCCGACACCTGCAGCAATTAGAAAGACCCCAAAAGTACTTCACCAAATGGATCAAGGGACTCAAGCAGATGCCATATGCTGCTCGGTTAAAAAAACTCCAGCTCTACTCAGTTGCATACCGCCTACTTCAAGGCGATCTATGCCTGACATATAAAGCTATGTCCAATCCAGAATTAATGGACATGCTCCACCTCAGTAAATCTAAATCCCTTAGAGCCACATGCTCGAGGGACTTGAACCTCAGCACAGAAATAAATAGAACTTGCTGGAGGGACAGATTCATAACCCAGAGGCTCTCTTCGCTCTGGAATAGAATTCCAATTCATGTTAGGCAGAGCACCTCACTGAATCTCTTCAAGAAGAATCATGATGAGTGGATGGGGGATCGTAGGTTTGTCCTGGGGATTATTTCTGTGTCACTATTAGACAGAGGCACAGTAAACTAAACCTTAAAAAGGGCACAGTATACTCAAATCAAGGGGTGGCGTAAGCCAAACAAAATCGAGCTAGGCTTGTAATTGCCCCAGGGCAGATAGCCTAGTATGAACCTATGAACCTATGAACTTCTATGGGCTAGGCCTAAAAAGGCTCCAGAGCCATTAGCTTAGTACACAGCTATGAACCTAAGATTAATTTTATAGTAACAAACATGTATTTCATTTTTGGATACCCTGGGGTGTATTGATTTTCATTGTTGAGTAATTTATACATTCTTGACACATAAGCTATAGTATCCATCAAAATCACCCCCCCCCCACCCCCAATCAGGCTTCATAATCCTTAAATCACACATTTTAAGCAACTCTTTCATAATTATCATTTCTTCTTTCATTAGATTAGTCACCTTTGAACTTCTAACTGTATTTTCTACTTTTATTATATTGAGTTCACAAACCTTCTCAAATAAGGACAAAGTTAAAATTTAGTTTACGTACTTACAACCTAAGATCCACTAAGACATCAAATATATTAAAGCTGAACTGTGAAACAAATGTAAAACCTTTACTAAATAATCTCAAATGTGTTTCAATCACAACCTCATGGTTCTCCGGTTCAATTCTCGGCTGGGGTGCCTTCTGTGAGGAGTCTGCATGTCCTCCCTGTGGTCACGTGAGTTTCCTCCGGGTGCTCCAGTTTCCTCCCACATCCCAAAGACATGCTGTAGGTGGATTGGACACTCTAAATTGGTGCTAGGTGTGCATGTGTGTGCCTTCTGTGGAAGGCTGGGCGCCAGGCTGGCAACTCGACACCGTAAAACTTCACTGCCAGTCATGAGCAGACAGGTGATCCGCTGTGGCGACTCCTAACTGGGAAAAAGTCAAAAAAAGAAGATACTCGTGTTTAATAGGATAATTTTCATATGAAGTACATACTAAATTACAGCTAGAAATAAAACTAACATAATTCAATAATCACGTGTCTTTTGATAGTTGTGCTTTGGTAATGCTTTGTAATAACCCTGATTTATCATTTGCTTCTTCTGTGGATTTTTTCCCCCTCTGTGCTACTCCCTCTGAATGCCTGAGTGGGAAAAACTGTAATGGAGCTAAAGAAATCACCATCTGAAACCTCAGCCTCAGCATTGTCTCATTGATTACCACATTTTGATAAGGCTGATTAATTCTATTAACATCCATTGAATCACTAGGTGCTGCATAACTGTTGTTAATCTTAGGGATAGGGTAAGGCTTTCCATTTACATATTCACCTTCATCCCTATGCAGTTTATTGCATTTTTCACCTTGATTTTATGCAGTGTGTTATCAACAGTTTTGAAAACTTGTTCATAGGTTCATAGGTTTATACTAGGCTATCTGCCCTAAGGCATTTATAAGCCTAGCCCAAATTTCTGTGGCTTACGCCACCCCTTATATGAAAAAATACTGTGCCCATTAGTTTGTTGTGCCTCTGTCCAGCAGTGACACAGAGATGATTCCCGGGATAAACCTATGATCTCCCATCCACAGGTAAAGATTTCTCTTGAACAGAGCCAGCGAGGTGCTCTGCCTCACATGGATCGGGATTTTATTCCACAGCATAGGGAGTCTCTGAGTGATAAATCTATCCCTCCAGCACGTCCTATTTATATCCGTGCTAAGGTTTAAGTCGCTTGCTCTAGTGGTTTTGGTGGATTTGGATTTTTTGAGGTGGAGCATGTCCATTAATTCCGGGTTGGACATGGCCTTGTATGTCAGGCACATGTCACCTCTGAGCAGATGGTATGCGACTGAATAGAGCTGGAGTTTCTTCAGTCTGGCAGCATATGACAGATTTTGGAGTCCCTTTATCCTTTTGGTGAGGAACTTTTGGGGTCTCTCCAATTGCTGCAGATGTTGGGTGAGATACATCCCGAATGGGGCATTGTACTCGATCATTGGTCTGATAAGTGAAGAGTACAGGGGAACAATGACCTCACTAGATCTGGATGTGAATCCCTTCATGATCAGGTGGGCAATGTAGAAGGTCTTTCTAACCACTTTAGCAATGTGAGTGTCAAAAGAAAGGCCACTGTCAACCTGGGTCCCCAGGTCCCTGATAACCTCTTCTGTGCTTAGTGGATTGCCACCTATATGGTAGCTTGGGGTTACCTTGTTTTTCCCGAAGGATATGACTATACATTTTTTGGTGTTTAACTTCAGGCCATGGCTCTGGCACCAGCTATCTGTTTCCGTGAGTCCCTTCTGAAGGATATCCGTGTCCGATGCACTTTCCACTATGGCCCAGTTTGCAGTCGTCTGCAAACTTTGTCAGCCAAAGTCCTCCCATGTTGGCCTGTACTTCTGAGAAGTAGATGCCGAACAATAGGGGGCCAAGGAACGAGCCCTGTGGGACACCACTTGTGACCGGCTTGGAGTCTGACATAGCGCCAGCAACTCTAACCCTGTGGGTTCTGTCCTTAAGCCAGTTTGCAACCCATCTTGTGACATATGGGTTTACATTTAAGCTGGCAAGTTTTTCTACAATACCCGAGTGGGGTATTGTGTCGAAGGCCTTTGCAAGGTCAAGGTAGGCTGTATGGACTGCCTCAATGGCCTTGGTGACTGTTTCGAAGAAGTCGACCAAGTTCAAAAGGCATGATCTGCCCTTGACGAAGCCAAACTGGGTCGGGTCCAATGTCTGCAAGTCCCCTATATCTTTGTTTATGAGCTCCATTATGATCCTCTCCATAGCTTTGCAGACTAGACTTGTTAAGCTTATGGGGTGGTAATTACCAGGATCCGTAGAGGCACCGCCTTTGTGGAGTGAACCACAGTTGCCGTACGCCACTCCTTGGGCACGTATCCTGTGGTACGGCTGAGATTAAACAGCTGCCTTATGTGCGAGTTTTATTCCTCATTTAGCTCATGTAGCACACAGCCGGGGACACCATCCGGTCCCATTGATGCTGTGTTTTTAGCTTTAGAGAGCAGCTTTCACCTGCGCATTTGAGATGTCTGGGAGGCTACACTCTGCTGGGATAGTTATCTCTCCTTTGGGGGGGAGAAGGGGGTGAATTTTGCACTGAACCTGTCTGCCAGTATGTTGGCAATGTCTGTGGGTTCAGTGATTTTTGTATCATTTTGGACTAATTCTGAGCATATCTGGGAGTTTCCACCCAGGTTCCTAACATAGCTGAAAAAGGCCTTATGATTGTCCTTTGAATCCATGGCAATTTTTCTCTCAAAATTGGCCTTAGTTGATTTTATGAGTGCTCGTATTTTTTTACTAATAATGATCAGGGTGACTTCCCTTTTATGGATTTTGTTCTATCATGTAATAGCTTTCTCCTCTTATTGTAAAGTTTGTTAATGGCTGGGGTCCACCAGACTGGACGTTTGCCCTTTGTGGAAAGAGTCTTGGTTTTATTTGGGATTGCCTGATCCATGCAGTCCTGGAGGTGTTCATAGAAGGCATTTGTAAGGGCTTCCACAGCTTTGGTTGTGGTTTCCACTGGCTCAGGGGCCTTGAAGGATACCACACCAGTCTTGAGTAGTGTGAAGTTTGCTTTAGAGAAGTTCTTTACTGTGGTCTTTTTTGTTTGGGGTGTGGGCGCGGGATGTGGATTTCCAGTGAGATTAGTTTATGATCAGATCTCACCAATGAGGGATATACTTCCGGTGTGAAGCATTTTGTCCCCATGTTTGTGATAATGAGATCTAGTATATTTTCTCCTCTTGTGGGAACAGTGACTAGCTGTTCCATGGCATTTGAATTTATGAACTCCAGGAACCGTTGGGCTAGAAAGTTAGGGCTTGAGTAATGTTCCCAGTCTATATTCGGGTAGTTGAAGTCACCCAAATATGATGGTGTTTGGAGATACATTTATACCCTCCAGTGTCTTCAGGAAGGCTGTGTGGGGTTCCTGAGTTTGAGAGGGTGGCCTGTAGCATGCTACAATTTGTAGAGCAGTTTTGCCTATGGTTAGTTGCACCTGGATGGTTTCCGAAGCTTCGTGCGTTTCCACCAACCTGGAGGTGTGGGTATCCTTTATGAATATGGATACACCCCCTCCTTTTGTGGTGTGGTCCGGGTTTTGGGGCCGGAATGCATGATATGAGGTAAAACCTAATAGTGCCGGGGTGCTCTCAGGAGCCTTGAACCAGGTTTCAGTTACAGCACAGACATCGATGTTCTCCATACTGAGAAGGGCCTCGAGTGCGTGCATTTTGAGATTTAGACTTCTGGCATTGAGCAGCATTACCCTCAGTTTCTTCCCATTTTTGTTTTCTAGGGTGGTAGGTTTAGAATTTGAGCCTTGCCTAAAAGGCACTATGGGGTGGCAAGAGCATTAGCCAATATCCGGAATCCTGACAGGTGCAAGCCGTCCCTTGCGAAGCAGCGTGGCTTGTCAAGCATGTCATCCCAGGCAGACAGACACTGGATCCCCTTTGAATGACACCAGACATTAAGCCAATTGTTAAAGCTGATCATCTTGTCTCTATATTGTGGCATCATTCTTGGTGAAGGAAGGATACTGCTCAGGGTCAGGGTCATACCTGCCTGGGCTACATAATCAGAGAGCTCCTCTATGTCTCTTTTCATGTAGTCCAGGGAGGTACGTCTCAGATCGTTCACACCAGCATGGACAATGACTGTGTCATATTTGTACTTGCCGTGGAGTAACCAGAGTGCTTGTGTTATGTGGCGGATTCTAGCGCCCGATAGGCAGCTTACTGTGACCCTCTCCTTGTTCAGCCTGGTGAGTGGGACGTCAGTTTGTCTGACTATGGAGTCACCTATGACAAGTATGTTTGGTGTTGTATTTGGCCTTAAGGGCTGTGACTGCTTTGCACACTGCTTTTGTGGTTTATGTGTTGCTTGTGTGGTGTCTTGAGGTAGCAGTTGTTTGGGTGTCTGCTTTGGAGGCCTCTGCTGTTTAGGTAAATTTTTACTCAGAGCCTCTGAGTATGTCTTTGTGTGTTTATGTGTTTGATTCAGTGGTGTGGTAGCATTATGTGAGGCTGGTTTTGTGGTGTGTGTAGTTGCCTTCTCCTCCTGTCTGGTCTTGCCAGTCCTGAGTTGAGAGAGCTCAGCCTCCAGTTTGGCTAAATAGCTGCATCTCTCGCAAATATTTGTGTTATGTGGGAGGAGGAGAGGGTTGTCTGTGTACATGAGGCAGTTATAACATTGCCTCAAGATTCCCAGATTCACCAGCTGGACCAGAGAGAAGATTGACGACTGACCTTTGGACATGCTAGAATAATATTGGGAATTCCTTAATAATTGAAAACAAGGGCCAGTGGGGAGTGAGGGTGTAGTGCTTTTAATTTTTAGTGCTGACTTTTATATAATTGCTTTAGTGAGCAAGTGCCAGGTAACTTGAGTGCAATGTGTTACAAGTAACTAAATGCAAAAACAACAAACAGTAACTTTCTTTCAAGTGAAACAAGGAACTAGTACAGTAAGCAATGCAGATATCACTAGTGATCCACAGAAGCGCTGAGAAGCCACGTATTAGGTGGAATTAGCTTCCAGGGAAATAACAAGCAAACAAACAACAAGCATATAAACAAAGCTAGATTCAGCAGGCCTGGATCTAGTCTATGCTAGAGCAAACAAGGTGTACCAATTTCAGTAAGATACAGTTCAAATATTCAGGCACTATAAACCTTTAACCAGAAATTCCAAGCTCAGAAGGGCAGAGTCCAGCCTCTTCTCCCACAAGAGTGCAGACCACGAACCTTCTTAATGTAAAATAACTGGCCTGAAGCCCAAGTGCCTAAACCAGAACTAATACCCTTGGACACTGGGCTCTCAATCAGCAGTTCCCAACTTAGAAGGATGAAAGCTACCTGTCCTGCCACCACAGTGCTTGCCACAAACCTTCCTAATGTAAAACAACTGGTCTGAAGCCCAAGTGCTTAATCCAAAAGACTTAGAATGATAGCTACACTTTAATCAAGTTACAACCAAGCAGTAATAAATACAATTGAATACTTTAGAGAATGTCTGGATTAGTGCTCAAGTTACACAAACAAAGCTAGATCCAGCAGGCCCGAATCCAGTCTATGCCACAGCAAACAAGGCGCACCAACTTCAGTAAAAAGCAGTTCAGATATGCATGCACTATAAGCCTTTAACCAGAAATTCCCAGCTCAGAAGGGCAGAGTCCAGCCTCTCCTCCCACAAGAGTGCAGACCACGAACCCTCTTAATGTAAAATAACTGGCCTGAAAGCCCAAGTGCTTAAACCAGAATTAATACACTTTTAGAATAACAGACACTGAGCCCTCAATCAGCAGTTCCCAACCTAGAAGGATATAAGCTACCTGTTCTGCCACAACAGTGCAGATCACAAACCCTCTCAGTGCAAAACAACTGGTCCGAAGCCCAAGTGTTTAAACCAAAAGGCTTAGAATGAGTTACACCAAGCAGTAATAAATACAACTGAGTATTTTTAAGATGATGCAAAAGTAAAATGAAGTATGCAGAAACACAAGTACAGTAAAAGCAGATACATTTTTTTTTTTTTTTTAATCTGAACAAGTGCTGAGATCAAAGAAACAGATTTGAGTGCTGAAACTAGAAAACTGGCTAGTTACAAGGTAAAAAAAACAAGCTAGAAGGCTTCCCTCAAACACAGAAGGGCTTGGGGGCTCAGAAGCCTACAAATAGTCTATACCACTTAACAGGAAAGGCAGACAATAAGCTTAATTTTTTTTGTCTGTTTCCCAGATGCTCTCTTTGTACACAGTAGGAGTGCCTGAAATCAGAATATGATCTCACTGCACTCAGTTGAGTGAGCAAATGAGATGGGCCCAGAGGCAGGCTGAGGGGCGGGCAGTTTCAAGGCCACTAAGATTAACACCAAAACAAAAACATGGAGGGTGGGTGGGAATAACTGAAGAGCAGAAGAACTGCCACTTGAGTTAAATATTCCTTCAACACAGTTTAATCAAATTAAATACTGTATATTTTTTAAAAAAAGTGCAGATAAAGGTACTTAAATTCTCTTATACGTCCAGTTGAATATAACCAAGTTCTTAGCTGGCCAAAGCTGAGGTTTCTAAGCAATAAAAATTTCACAATGCACCACTTAAAAAGGCAAGGACAGGAAATCAAAGAATGTGGCTACCCCCACACCTGTAATTACTAGCAAATAACACACTAGCTTCAGTTCAAGTTACTAAAGAGCAGAATAACTGCTACTTGAGTTAAATATTCCTTCAACACAGTTTAAATCAAATTAAATACTGTATTTTTTAAAAAAGTGCAGATAAAGGTACTTAAATTCTCTTATACGTCCAGTTGAATATAACCAAGTTCTTAGCTGGCCAAAGCTGAGGTTTTTAAGCAATAAAAATTTCACAATGCACCACTTAAAAAGGCAAGGACAGGAAATCAAAGAATGTGGCTACCCCCACACCTGTAATTACTAGCAAATAACACACTAGCTTCAGTTCAAGTTACTAAAGAGCAGAATAACTGCCACTTGAGTTAAATATTCCTTCAACACAGTTTAAATCAAATTAAATACTGTATTATTTTTTTAAAAAAGTGCAGATAAAGGTACTTAAATTCTCTTATATGTCCAGTTGAATATAACCAAGTTTTTAGCTGGCCAAAGCTGAGGTTTTTAAGCAATAAAAATTTCACAATGCACCACTTAAAAAGGCAAGGACAGGAAATCAAAGAATGTGGCTACCCCCACACCTGTAATTACTAGCAAATAACACACTAGCTTCAGTTCAAGTTACTAAAGATCAGAATAACTGCCACTTGAGTTAAATATACCTTCAACACAGTTTAAATCAAATTAAATACTGTATTTTTTTTTTTAAAGTGCAGATAAAGGTACTTAAATTCTCTTATACGTCCAGTTGAATATTATCAAGTTCTTAGCTGGCCAAAGCTGAGGTTTTTAAGCAATAAAAATTTCACAATGCACCACTTAAAAAGGCAAGGACAGGAAATCAAAGAATGTGGCTACCCCCACACCTGTAATTACTAGCAAATAACACACTAGCTTCAGTTCAAGTTACTAAAGAGCAGAATAACTGCCACTTGAGTTAAATATTCCTTCAACACAGTTTAAATCAAATTAAATACTGTATTTTTTTTAAAAAGTGCAGATAAAGGTACTTAAATTCTCTTATACGTCCAGTTGAATATAACCAAGTTCTTAGCTGGACAAAGCTGAGGTTTTTAAGCAATAAAAATTTCACAATGCACCACTTAAAAAGGCAAGGACAGGAAATCAAAGAATGTGGCTACCCCACACCTGTAATTACTAGCAAATAACACACTAGCTTCAGTTCAAGTTACTAAAGAGCAGAATAACTGCCACTTGAGTTAAATATTCCTTCAACACAGTTTAAATCAAATTAAATACTGTATTTTTTTTTAAAAAAGTGCAGATAAAGGTACTTAAATTCTCTTATACGTCCAGTTGAATATAACCAAGTTCTTAGCTGGCCAAAGCTGAGGTTTCTAAGCAATAAAAATTTCACAATGCACCACTTAAAAAGGCAAGGACAGGAAATCAAAGAATGTGGCTACCCCCACACCTGTAATTACTAGCAAATAACACACTAGCTTCAGTTCAAGTTACTAAAGAGCAGAATAACTGCTACTTGAGTTAAATATTCCTTCAACACAGTTTAAATCAAATTAAATACTGTATTTTTTTTAAAAAGTGCAGATAAAGGTACTTAAATTCTCTTATACGTCCAGTTGAATATAACCAAGTTCTTAGCTGGCCAAAGCTGAGGTTTTTAAGCAATAAAAATTTCACAATGCACCACTTAAAAAGGCAAGGACATGAAATCAAAGAATGTGGCTACCCCCACACCTGTAATTACTAGCAAATAATACACTAGCTTCAGTTCAAGTTACTAAAGAGCAGAATAACTGCCACTTGAGTTAAATATTCCTTCAACATAGTTTAAATCAAATTAAATACTGTATTTTTTTTTAAAAGTGCAGATAAAGGTACTTAAATTCTCTTATACGTCCAGTTGAATATAACTAAGTTTTTAGCTGGCCAAAGCTGAGGTTTTTAAGCAATAAAAATTTCACAATGCACCACTTAAAAAGGCAAGGACAGGAAATCAAAGAATGTGGCTACCCCACACCTGTAATTACTAGCAAATAACACACTAGCTTCAGTTCAAGTTACTAAAGAGCAGAATAACTGCCACTTGAGTTAAATATTCCTTCAACACAGTTTAAATCAAATTAAATACTGTATTTTTTTTTTAAAAAGTGCAGATAAAGGTACTTAAATTCTCTTATACGTCCAGTTGAATATAACCAAGTTCTTAGCTGGCCAAAGCTGAGGTTTTAAGCAATAAAAATTTCACAATGCACCACTTAAAAAGGCAAGGACAGGAAATCAAAGAATGTGGCTACCCCACATCTGTAATTACTAGCAAATAACACACTAGCTTCAGTTCAAGTTACTAAAGAGCAGAATAACTGCCACTTGAGTTAAATATTCCTTCAACACAGTTTAAATCAAATTAAATACTGTATTTTTTTAAAAAAGTGCAGATAAAGGTACTTAAATTCTCTTATACGTCCAGTTGAATATAACCAAGTTCTTAGCTGGCCAAAGCTGAGGTTTCTAAGCAATAAAAATTTCACAATGCACCACTTAAAAAGGCAAGGACAGGAAATCAAAGAATGTGGCTACCCCCACACCTGTAATTACTAGCAAATAACACACTAGCTTCAGTTCAAGTTACTAAAGAGCAGAATAACTGCTACTTGAGTTAAATATTCCTTCAACACAGTTTAAATCAAATTAAATGCTCCCCGGGATTCATGAAGCTCGGCGCAAGGCTGGCGTAAGGCCTGCGCCGGCGGTGCAGTGAATAGCCGGCGTAGTAGCACCATATGCATAGTAATGAGCACGTGCCGCAACCACAGACATGTGCGTAGGGTACGTGAGCGAGCCCAAGTAGGATGCGTCTGGAGGCGTGGTTAAGCCGGCAGGCGATGAGCAACCTAAAGTGCTGACTGCCACAGTCCGTCCAGAATAGAAATGGCACCAGCCATGGCCCGTGCAGAATGAAATGCACGCAGAGTATGCAACAAAGTACCCATCCCAACTAAATGGAGAAGCAAACAAAACCCACGACGCCCGAAGTGTACCTGTCCAAGGAACAAAGGATACGCGTAATACCGTGTTCGTCCCGCAATGCACTGTTGAGTGTGCATACCCAGAGAAGGTGTACCGCAGCATGCCAGCGCGCCGTCCCGACATAGGAGTAGCGACCAAAGTTACCACCTGTCCCACTTTGCGAGGGGCAGTCCCCCCATGGGCAGTTGTGTCCCGAAAAAAAAATTAAAAACGGCAAATGCGCTAAGATTGTAGGACATAATCATATCCCGTATTTTAGGTAATGGGTGCATGAAATAGTTATTACCGCAACTAAAATACGTAAATGTCACAAGAAACAGAATAAGCAACCAAACTGCTACAACAATAAGCTTTTATTAAGGCAAACAAGTGAAGTTCTATGCTATGTAGTGACCATGGGTTTGTGTTGGCCTGTAAAATCTGATGTGAGTCCCGACAATGTCCCACCTTGTCCATTGGAAAATGTGGCAACCCCAGTAGCGACATGGGCACGGTCACCAGGGTCAGCAGCTGTCCCACCTTGCTATGGACAGTCCCTCATTGGACAGTTGTGTCCCACCAAAAAGCGAAACATGGCAAATGACCTGAGATATCCGTGCAAAACTATTCCCGCAATATACCTGTAATAGTAGCATAAAACATATATTTTGTATATGAAACACATACATGGCATAAGAAACCGAATAAAGAACCCAAATGCTACCAGAATAAGCGTATATTGTGGCAAAAAAGTGAAGTTCTGTCAACTCTACTTGCTGTGGGTATGTGTTGTCCTGCAAAATCCGATGTGTCCACAAAAGATGTCCCACTATGGGCATTGGAAAAGGTGGCAACCATAATGGTCACAAGCAGTAGTGAGAGTACACAGCCGGGTAGCTGTGTCGACATAACAACAGGAAGGAACCAAGATACCCTAAACACAGGCAAACATGTGCATAGCAACATGTCCCACACCCAGCAACGTGTTTGTCGCATACACAGGACGGCGTATGTCTAAGTGTAATATCCAGAAGCAGAACCTATGCATGCAAATGTAATACACAATAGCCCCATTGTAGCATGTAAGTCCCACCCATGTACGCATGTGCACCCAACCCAGCTATCAGCCTTCTGCAGCTACACACCTACACACAATGGGCATACCTGAAATGTGTTAAGAAGTATTGTTTTAGGCAGTGCCACGCGGGCAAATATGTACCCCACATGTCACCAACCCACCTCAGGTACAGATATGCAAATGGCTGCATGTGAATGTGTCTTCAGAATGTGTACATCCGCGTGGTATGGACCCGTCCAAACCCTATAGGTTTGCACACGCCACGGTGCACATAACTGTACACATGTGGACAAGTCAGGATGTTGAACCACCGCACTGATGATTAGCTATGCAGACAAGTCAAACACATATAGTGGAACATGTGCCTACCAAACAGGACGTCCTAACAGGGTGCCACAGGCACAGAAGGGGAAGGTGGGACATCACATGTGGAGAGTAGCGTTGCTGGACGGCCAAACACCCACGGCCAAGGTAAAGGACGGAACAACATGCATATGTCCGGATGGATGTTGTTAGAGAAATATATATAGAAACACATATGAAGTGCCAGTTTAGAAGCAAAATACTATATAATGCATTGAAGTGTACTGTGCAATATGGCAGTAGAAGTTATCATGCATGTAATTGCCTGTAGTGTAGCTGCAGTGTGATCGAACCCTGACCCTGGCAGTAACCAGTGCAGCAGGCGTATGTCATTCAGCATCAGTTACCTGCTGGGTTAGAGAATAATAAATGTATGTACAGGTATATCTTTCATCCTTCCACTGAGGAGGATGGGCTTGTGAGCTCTATGTAACACAGAGTACAGCTGCTCACCAGAGAGACAAAGGAACCTAGTAGGAAATGAACTGACGATGGTATCCGAACAGGCTTTGAACGTTGACAGAGCAGAATTTACAGAAGGACATTCTAATTGACTATGTGCCTCGCAAGGCTGTGCTATTGTTATGGGAAAACATTTAATAAGCATTACCTTAGCACCGTTGTAGGAATACAATATTGTGGACTATAGTGATGTAAATGCCCTGTGACTGACCACATCATTAAGGTGGGCAAATGATGATTGTAAACACAATACTCATACAGCTGCTTCTTGTATAGAGTCAGACAAATATCTATACTTGTACTGCATAGTTATTTGCCTGCTGGTGCACACTTTTAAAACGTTGTAAAACTGAGCTTCCTGTGTGATTGACTGTCATTTTGAAAAGAGTAATGAGTGTGACAGTGTGATTTAAACAACGTAATTGACAGATGTGTATGTTCTAGCATGGGAATAGGTCAAGCCAACAACCACAATCATCATGTGTACCACATACAAACAGCCAGTAACACGCAGTGGTAATGCATGAAGGCATACATGACTGTAGGAATAGCACAGGACATATGGCACATGCCAAGTGCAGATGCGTGACACAAAAGCCCAGGATGGGGCTCCCTGCAAAGATGAACATGTGCTAACCACACCTCACACAGACGTACTGGCAATGAAAACACATGCCAAACACACATTAACACTACCGTCCAATCCATGACTGCAATGGAGGCTGGTCAAACACCACAATGAAGCATGCACAAATAGGGACATGTATAACCGTTGCCTTAACACCCCCCCATAGGCCAAAGAAGAATAGAATGGACATATGCATGTAATGTTGTGAAGGATGTGTGGTAGTCCTCAGTATCACAGTGGTAGGGACACAAATACACTGTAATCAACTGTGACGTATGTGCACTGTAGACAGCATACCTGCAGGTAATACAGAGGACAATCACGTGCCACAGAAATATACACATGAGAAAGAGGATAGGGGATAGACAAGTGTAAATGGGACAAAGTATGAATATAGATTCATAGGTCCATAGGTACAGGGTAGTCCATCTACCCAAGTTCAGCCATAGCCCTACACCATAGTTAGGATTCCTTTGCCAACCTTCCTGTTCGGAGATAAAGTGCGTATGATATTGCTGTACCTCTGTCAAGCAGTGATAATGATGTATTCCCTGGCCTATATCTGCAATCCCCCATCCAATGGACAACATACCCCCGAACAAGGCTAGCAAGGATCTGTGCCTCACATGTACTGTGATGTAGATCCACAGCATTGTGAGTGTCCGGGTGACGCATGTGTCACTCCAACACAACCAATTAATGACGGCGTCAAGGTGCATGTCACCTGCCCTCGTTGTTCCGAGGGATGCAGATACAGTAGGTGAAGTATAGACATGACATATGTGTCGATATGGCTGCGTATGTCAGGCACAGGTCAACACTGAACAACAGGTATGTGACTGAATGGGGCAGGAGTCCTACAAGTGGGGCAGCATTACACAAATCCATGACACCCTGCATTTGTATGTCAATTAACCTATGAGGCCTTCCCAGGTGCTGTAGGTGTCGGGTCAGATACCCTCCGAATGGGGCAATGTAGTCAATCATAGGTGTAAGACGTAATGAGTACAAGGAGACAATGACCTACCCTGATCTAGATGTGAATCCCGCGCAAACAGGTGGGCAATGTAGAAGTCCCACCAACCATGATAGCAACGTGTGTGTTGAACAAATGTTGACCGACAACCTCTGTCCCCTGATCCCTGGTAATCACCCCTGTGTTCAGTGTCCTGCCACCCATATGCTGGACAGGGGTGACCTAGTACTCCTCGACAGGTATGATGTTGCATTACCTTGCATTTAGCTGTAGGCCATGTCCCTGACAGCAGATATGCATATCTGGGAGGCCCCTTTGAAGGATATCCGTGTCAGATGTCCGTCCCACTATGGCACCCGTTTCGCAGTCATCTACAAACAATGTCGCCCATAACACCCCTGTGTGTGCCTGTACTGTGGAAATGTAGATGTATAAGAGGAGTGGACCCAGGGAAGAGCCCCGTGGGACACTGCCTGCGACAGCCAGTAGGTCTGACATGCTGCCAGCAACTATGACCACGTGGGCCGTGTCACATAGCCAGTTTACAACCCATCCAGTGATGTGTGTTCACATCCAAGCCGATGGGTTTATCAATGATACCTGAGGGGGGTAATGTGTCGAAGGCCTTTGCCAGGTCGTGGTAGGCTGTATGGACTACAAGACCCCCATCAATGCCCTTGGTGACTGTCCCGAGAATGTCAACCATGCTGTAAACGCATGAACCGCCCCTGACCAAGCAAAACCATGTTGGATGCAAAGTATGCATGTCCCCTATGCCTTCATCTACGAGCCGCAGTATGATGCCTCCCCATGTCTTTGCAGATAGGTCTCCTCATGGTAATGGGACAGTAATAACCAGGGTCAGTGGAGGCATTGGTCCTGTGACGTGGGACTACAGTCGCTGTGCTACACAACCTGGGTACATAACCCGAGGTGAGGCTACAAAGAAACAGCTGTCCCAACTGTGGGTGTAATTCCTCAGTGAGATCGTGGAGTACACAGTCGGGTCACCAGCTGGTCTCATGGATGCTATGTTCACTACCCTGGAGAGAGCATGTCCCACCCATGCGTCACAGAACATTTGGGGACCACAAACCATTGGGACAGACATCTCTTCATGTGGGGGGGAGGGTGTGGAGATGTCCTCACCGAACTTGTCAGCCCGTAATTCGGCAATGTGTGTATGTTGATTAAACTCCACATCATCGTGAACCCAGTCAGAGCATATGTGGGAGTGACCTCCCAGGTGTCCAGCATAGCAAATGAAGGCTGTACGATTGTCATCCAGGTCCATGTAGATATATCTGTGGAACGTGCCCTGGACCATGTCATGACAGCCTGTAGCTTTGCACATATAATGACCAAGGGTGTCATACCTCGCAAGGTGTCTGCTCCGCCTTGTAGTAGCCACCTCCTCAAGTTGTACAGCTTGTGTACGGCTGGGGTACACCACACTGAATGCTTGGCATTGGTACAATGAACCACAGTTGGGTAAGGGAATGCCTGATACATGCAGTCCTGTAGGTACCTGTAGACGGCATATGTAAGTGATGCAGTGGCTGCAGTACTGTCGACCACTGGCTCAGGGTCCTTAAAGGAGATCACAGTAGTGTTCAGAATTGTGAGGTCTGCCTTTGAGCAAGCCATGTGTATGGTAACCGGCAACACCCACAGCAACGGATGTCAATAGCAGAAGCCATTGTCAAAATAACATAGATTAACTTCGGCATGATAATATGTATTATCATACATGTATTGACACGTGTCTTCTAATTACACTTGCAAATGGCCGGTAAGACCGGGCTAAAGTTCCCATGATTTACCTAGTATGGAGGTGTTGTTCCGACAATAAAGTGGCGATACTTCCCAACCGGGACCTCTGGGGATTAATTAAAGCGGATGTTAACCTGCAACATTGGATGTACAGCATTTGGTTCTGCTCTCGGAAAACATGGTTTCCGTAGCACTACACACTATGGGTAGTCAAGCAGACATCCGCGATTGGTGAACACACAGCAGCAGTCAAACCCACTGGCCACACGGACACAGTCCGACAAGCTCTACACTTTACATATGCACATAGGTGTCCATTGTAGGACCCAAAAATTTTCCCGTACGGAATGTTTGCTAGCCTCCGTCATCACCCACGTGAACTCATTGTCGTGCCCACATCACAGCTACACATATGCACCGCAAGCATGTTCAATGTTGATGATAGCTGTCCAGGAAATGCAGCACATATGCACAGAATCCCTAGGGTACCGAGTCCATAGACGTGCGTTCACATCACAGTCCCGCACACATGAAGGATGTGTAATGGGTAATGTCGACTGTTGCAGTCAAGGGATCCTGGGTATGTAGAAACAGGGCTCGGTGTCATTTTGCAGGTAATCCTTTGTCCTGCCCGTGGGAGGATGTGCGTAGCACCTGCCCTACTCCCCACTAATAATGCAAAGCATTCACCGGAGAATGCTAAATGCAGGTGTGAAATGTGTATAGCCCTATACCAGTGTC